>NW_024750321.1:137500-169137 GCF_018991925.1 Homarus americanus
CTCATCCCTTCCCTCCAACTCTTTTTTTTTCCTTCTCGTTACTCCTCACTCTTCCTCCTTCTCCCCCATCCTTCTCCATCTCCCCTTCGCCCCGTGCATCAGGGTCTCTGAAGGGCGGGAACTGAGGAAAGTGAGATCCTGGTGGTGTATTGGAGATGGTAGAGGAGAAAGAGAGAGAGAGAGAGAGAGAGAGAGAGTAGGGAGAGAGAGAGAGAGAGTAGAGAGAGTAAGCACGAGGTGCACCTCGGGACTTGAGGGGTGAAGCAGGAGAGGCGAGAGGGGGATCACGGGTGCAAGAGGCAAGTAGTAGTTGTGGTGAGGGAGGAGGGGGGGTCCAGGAATGAGCTTTCTCTGGAGGCGTGAGGAGCGAGCTGTAAGGAGGGACGGAGGGGTGAGGAGGGCCCAGTACGGGTACTGCAGGTCACCATTATCCCCAAGGACTCCTCCTCCTCCTCCTCCTCCTCCTCCTCCTCCTCCTCCTCCTCTTCTTCCTCCTCCCCTCTTTCTTCCTCCTCCCTTCGGCCTCCACCATCTAAACCCCACCTCCCTAAGCCTCCCACTTCGTCCTGACTCTCATTCCATTCGTGACTCTTACCCTACACCCTCCTTCCTCCCTCACCCTCACTCTACCCCCATCCTCCCTCCCCCTCACCCATCACTCTACCCTTCTACCCCCCTCTCCTCCCTCACCCATCACTCTTACCCCTCACCCTCACCCTCATAACACAGCTTGACATCAGAGTACCCCACGAGGACATCAGGGTACCCCACGAGGACATCAGGGTACCCCACGAGGACATCAAGGTACCCCACGAGGACATCAGGGTACCCCACGAGGACATCAGGGTACCCCACGAGGACATCAGGGTACCCCACGAGGACATCAAGGTACCCCGCGAGGACATCACGAGATCATCGCCTCAATACCTCGCGTCAGTGTTATTAATGAGAGGCAGTAGCTGGGCCGCCATTTTGGACCCTCACTCCACTTTTGTCGATCATATTAATCGCCGCCTGCACGCTGGCTTTTACCGGACCCCTGGACCTCTGCCAGCTGCCACCACCTGCCATCAGCCCGCCACCACCAGCTGTGACACCCTCCCTTCCTTCCTCCTATACATCCAGCGTCACTAGTATACACTACCTCACCTGTGACGCCTTAATCACCACCACCATCAACCAGGTGACTCTCCACCACACCTGAGTGTCACCTAAGCTCACCTAAGTATATGGTCTTCCCTTCTTCCTCCCCACCTGTGTCTCTCTCACCTGTGTCTTCTCTCACCTGTGTCTTCTCTCACCTGTGTTTTCCTCACCTGTGTGTTTTTCTTTCACCTGTGTCTTCTCTCACCTGTGTCTTCTCTCACCCTATGTCTTCTCTCACCTTGTCTTCCTCTCACCTGTGTCTTCTCTCACCTGTGTTTCTCACCTGTGTCTTCTCTCACCGTGTCTTCTCTCCTGTGTCTTCTCTCACCTGTGTCTTCTCTCACCTGTGTCTTCTCTCACCTGTGTCTTCTCTCACCTGTGTCTTCTCTCACCTGTGTCTTCTCTCACCTGTGTCTTCTCTCACCTGTGTCTTCTCTCACCTGTGTCTTCTCTCACCTGTGTCTTCTCTCACCTGTGTCTTCTCTCACCTGTGTCTTCTCTCGCCTGTGTTTTCTCTCGCCTGTGTCTTCTCTCACCTGTGTCTTCTCTCACCTGTGTCTTCTCTCACCTGTGTCTTCTCTGCCTGTGTCTTCTCTCGCCTGTGTCTTCTCTCACCTGTGTCTTCTCTCACCTGTGTCTTCTCCTCACCTGTGTTTCTCACCTGTGTCTTCTCTCACCTGTGTCTTCTCTCACCTGTGTCTTCTCTCACCTGTGTCTTCTCTCACCTGTGTCTTCCTCACCTGTGTCTTCTCTCACCTGTGTCTTCTCTCACCTGTGTCTTCTCTCACCTGTGTCTTCTCTCACTGTGTCTTCTCTCACCTATGTCTTCTCTCCCACCTGTATATTTCTCTCACCTGTGTCTTCTCTCTCACCTGTGTCTTCTCTCCCACTGTGTTTTCTCTCACCTGTGTCTTCTCTCACCTGTCTCTTCTCTCACTGTGTCTTCTCTCACCTGTGTCTTCTCTCACCTGTGTCTTCTCTCACCTGTGTCTCTCTCACCTGTGTCTTCTCTCACCTGTGTCTTCTCTCACCTGTGTCTTCTCCTCACCTGTGTCTTCTCTCACCTGTGTCTTCTCTCACCTGTGTCTTCTCTCACCTGTGTCTTCTCTCACCTGTGTCTTCTCTCACCTGTGTCTTCTCTCACCTGTCTTCTCTCACCTGTGTTTCTCTCACCTGTGTCTTCTCTCACTGTGTCTTCTCTCTCACCTGTGTCTTCTCTCACCTGTGTCTTCTCTCACCTGTGTCTTCTCTCACTTGTTTTTCTCTCCTGTGTCTTCTCTCCCTGTGTCTTCTCTCACTTGTTTCTCACTGTGTCTTCCTCACCTGTGTCTTCTCTCACCTGTGTCTTCTCTCACCTGTGTCTTCTCTCACCTGTGTCTTCTCTCCCTGTGTCTTCTCACTTGTTTTCTCTCACCTGTGTCTTCTCTCACCTGTGTCTTCTCTCACCTGTGTTCTCTCACTTGTTTTCTCTCACCTTGCACATCTTTTCAGGCTCTCTCTCTCTCTTTTCTCTCTCTCTCTCTCTCTCTCTCTCTCTCTCTCTCTCTCTCTCTCTCTCTCTCTCTCTCTCTCTCTCTCTCTCTCTCTCTCTCTCTCTCTCTCAGTTCCTCCTGTCTTGATCTGTTCTCTCCTCCTCCTCCTCCTACTCTCCTTCCCTCCTTGCTCCCTCCCACCTACTCCACACGCTCCTCCTCCTCCTCCTCCTCCTTCTCCCCGCCCCCTTCCTCCTCCTCCACCTCTTCCTCCTCCTCCTCCTCCGCTTGGGAACAATATGTCAGAGTCGGGGCGGTCGGTACTCATTACTACCCAACTTGCTGCACCTCCCTCATTCCCTCTCCCTCCTCCCTCCTCCCTCCCTCCCTCACCTTCCTCGCTCGCATTCCCTCACCCACTTACACCTTCTCACTCTCCCTCCTCTTCCCTCACTTCTCATCGCATCTTCTGTAATTCACTCTCATCTCGTGTTCTCTCCACCTCCTTCCCACACCTCCTTCCCACACCTCCTTCCACACCTTCCCTCCTTCCCTCACCTCCTTCATTGTTTCCCTCATCCTACCTTCGTGTCTTCTATCTGTCCCTCATCTCTCCCTTCCTCACTACGGACGGGATGGAGGGAAGAAGGAAGGAAGGAATGAGGGAGGCGGATCACACGAGTCTTCCATCTATATTTCATTCGTCTCCTCCTCTTCCTCCTTCCTCTCCATTGTGTGAAACTCCTTCTATTTTTCTCCTGTCGTCCACTTTTGCTGTTGTTCGTGATGTGTGCCTCTCTCTCTCTCTCTCTCTCTCTCTCTCTCTCTCTCTCTCTCTCTCTCTCTCTCTCTCTCTCTCTCTCTCTCTTTTTAGGTTCTCTCTCACTAGTCCTTCATATATTTCTCTTTCCTCCTCCTTCCCCTTCCCTCCTTCCCTCCGTCTTTCTCCTCCTTCCCTCCTTCCCGCCTCCCCTCCCCTGCTCCCCCCTCCTTCCCCCCTCCTTCCCCCCCCTCCTCTTGTCTTATATTCTCTCTCACATTCATCGTTATTTTTTATTTTTCCCGATATGCCTCACTTTGCCCTTTGCATGACCCTTGCTCACCCCTGATCACATGATTCACTTACATTTGCCTCCCACCATGAACAAGCCAGATGGGTGGGGTGATGGGTGGGGTGATGGAGGGTGATGGAGGGTTCAAAATGAGGTACATTTTGGCTACTTGCTTGCTACACTCAAAACCTCTCTCTCTCTCTCTGCCCTCACCCATGCTCCTCACGCCTCACCCTGCCTCTCCTCATCCATCATCGCCTCCCCTCACGCCACACCCCGCCTCCCATCATCTCTCACGTCTCACCTTGCCGTTCCTCACCCCTCACCTCTTACCATCACCTTTCGCTCCTCACCTCCACCTCTCACCCTTTACCTCCATCCCACACCTCTCTCCATCTCTCCACTCTCACCCCGCCCCTCACCCTCCATCCCACACCTCTCTCCATCTCTCACTACTCACCCGCCCTCACCTCCCACCCGCTCACCTCCACCCCGCCCCTCACCCTCCACCCCGCCCCTTAATCTCACTGTAATTCTTAAACTAAACTTGAGCAATTACATCATAAAACAGGGCTTGGTTGACGCACGTGTGGGGTAGTGTTGGGATGGTGTGGAGGAGGTCAGGGAGGTGTGGGGGGGTGGTGTCAGAGGTATGGAGTCAGGGGGTGTGGAGGTCAGGGAGGTGTGGGGGCGGTCAGGGAGGTGTGGAAGGTCAGGAAGTGTGGAGGTCAGGGGAGTGCGAAGGGGTCAGGGGTGGAGGTGATCAGGGAGGTGTGGAGGGTCAGGGAGGTGTGGAGGGTCAGGGAGTGTGGAGGGTCAGGGGAGTGTGGAGGGTCGGGAGTGTGGAGGGTGATTTACTACGTATCGTAACTGTAGACGCCATTTTGCAATCTTATTTCGCAGCTTAGGAGGAAAATATATTATCGTACGAACCTTTGAGTGTCCTTGGTGTTCGGTAGTGTCCGTGGTGTTCGGTAGTGTCCGTGGTGTTCGTGAGCTACACTTAGAGGTAGCTGAGCTGCTGCAACACGTTGACCAACCCCCAGTGTGTGTGTGTGTGTGTGTGTGTGTGTGTGTGTGTGTGTGTGTGTGTGTGTACTCAGTCATTTGTGTGTACATTTGTAGTGTGAGTGTAACGTCGACACCTGTGTATAATTCCCATGAGACAAGGCGTGTAGTGCGGACCTTCCTACCCTGTGCTGGTCTGCTGGGTGCTCACAGGATATCCCTGCCTTCATCATAGTCCCCTCCCGGTTATCCACTAGATGCAGCCTATGATCCAGCAGTCTCCTCCCAGCCTGTGATCCACTAGCCTCCTCCCAGCCTGTGATCCACTAGCCTCCTCCCAGCCTGTGATCCAGCAGTCTCCTCCCAGCCTGTGATCCAGCAGCCTCCTCCCAGCCTGTGATCCAGCAGCCTCCTCCCAGCCTGTGATCTACTAGCCTCCTCCCAGCCTGTGATCTACTAGCCTCCTCCCGGCCTGTGATCCAGCAGCCTCCTCCCAGCCTGTGATCCAGCAGCCTCCTCCCAGCCTGTGATCCAGCAGCCTCCTCCCAGCCTGTGATCCACTAGCCTCCTCCCAGCCTGTGATCCACCAGCCTCCTCCCAGCCTGTGATCCACTAGCCTCCTCCCAGCCTGTGATCCACCAGCCTCCTCCCTGCCTGTGATCCACCAACCTCCTCTCAGCCTGTGATTCGGCAGTCTCCTCCCAACGTGTGATCCACCAACCTGTGATCCACCAGCCAGCAGTCTCTTCCCAACATGTGATCCACCAGCCTGCGGCCTCCTCCCAGCCTGTGATCCACCATGCAGTCTCTTCCCAACATGTGATCCACCAGCCTCTGATCCACCAGCCAGCAGTCTCTTCCCAGCCTGTGATCCACCAGCCAGCAGTCTCTTCCCAACATGTGAACCACCAGCCTGTGATCCACCATGCAGTCTCTTCCCAACATGTGAACCACCAGCCTGTGAACCACCAGCCTGTGAGCCCAACCACCAGCCTGTGAACCAACAGCCTGTGGCCCCTCCCCAGACTGAGCCGAGATCCAGGGTATTCAAACGCCGGTTATGAATAGTGTTGAAGAATTTTTTAGCGTTGTTGAGGCGTGTTGGACCTGGAGGCCACACATCCACGCTCTTCCTCCCAGGCGTGGAGTGTGGGCGGGCGGGGGGACCCGGGTGTTCAAAGTACGACTTGTGATTCAGTAGGTGTCTCGGGGCGCTGCTTGTCATCCGTATGGCGGCACCTGGACGTGTGCACCAGCCGTGGCCAGCCAGCAGACACACACACACACACCGGTATGACCCAGGAGAGCCATCATCTGCAGCATTCACTCCTTGAGCACTGCTCTCCCGGTGCGGGTGGTGGGGCAACTGCAGGCTGTGTGCAAGGGCGACGCGACGCGGCCGTGGCGCGACGGACAGGGCGGCTGCCACTCCGCCTGCTAGAACATGTGCGACGGCGTGCTGCGCTTGGTGCGCCGGCTGCGCGTAAGTCGCGGCTACGCGCGCTACGCGTGTTTTCCTGTTCCTCTGTTGTGGTCTTCCTGCCTCTGCTGTGTTCTTCCTGTTCCTCTGCTGTGTTCTTCCTGCCTCTGCTGTGTTCTTCCTGCCTCTGCTGTGTTCTTCCTGTTCCCTCTGCTTGTGTTCTTCCTGCCTCTGCTGTGTTCTTCCTGCCTCTGCTGTCCTGCCTCTGCTGTGTTCTTCCTGCCTCTGCTGTGTTTCTTCCTGTTCCTCTGCTGTGTTCTTGCTGCTTCTCTTGTGTTCTTCCTGCCTCTGCTGTGTTCTTCCTGCTTCT
The DNA here is from genome assembly GCF_018991925.1 of Homarus americanus. NCBI lineage: Eukaryota > Metazoa > Arthropoda > Malacostraca > Decapoda > Nephropidae > Homarus > Homarus americanus. The sequence continues at coordinate 143,969 of NW_024750321.1, forward strand.
GCTGTGTTCTTGCTGCTTCTCTTGTGTTCTTCCTGCCTCTGCTGTGTTCTTCCAGCGGCTGTGTTCCTGCTGCCTCTGCTGTGTTCTTCCTGCCTCTGCTGTGTTCTTCCTGCTTCTGCTGTGTTCTTCCTGCCTCTGCTGTGTTCTTCCTGCTTCTGCTGTGTTCTTGCTGCTTCTCTTGTGTTCTTCCTGCCTCTGCTGTGTTCCTCCTGCCTCTGCTGTGTTCCTCCTGCCTCTGCTGTGTTCTTCCTGCCTCTGCTGTGTTCTTCCTGCCTCTGCTGTGTTCTTCCTGCCTCTGCTGTGTTCTTCCTGCTCTGCTGTGTTCTTCCTGCCTCTGCTGTGTTCTTCCTGCTTCCTTTGTGTTCTTCCTGCCTCTGCTGTGTTCTTCCTGCCTCTGCTGTGTTCTTCCTGCCTCTGCTGTGTTCTTCCTGCCTCTGCTGTGTTCTTCCTGCTGCCTCTGCTGTGTCTTCCTGCCTCTGCTGTGTTCTTCCTGCCTCTGCTGTGTTCTTCCTGCTTCTGTTGTGTTCTTCCTCTCTGCTGTGTTCTTCCTGCCTCTGTTGTGTTCTTCCTGCCTCTGTTGTGTTCTTCCTGCCTCTGTTGTGTTTCTTCCTGCCTCTGCTGTGTTTCTTCCTGCCTTTGCTGTGTTCTTCCTGCCTCTGCTGTGTTTCTTCCTGCCTTTGCTGTGTTCTTCCTGCCTCTGCTGTGTTCTTCCTGCCTTTGTGTTCTTCCTGCCTCTGCTGTGTTCTTCCTGCCTCTGCTGTGTTCTTCTCCTGCCTCTGCTGTGTTCTTCCCTGCCTTTGTTGTGTTCTTCCTGCCTCTGCTGTGTTCTTCCTGCCTTTTCTTGTTCTTCCTGCCTCTGCTGTGTTCTTCCTGCCTTTGCTGTGTTCTTCCTGCCTCTGCTGTGTTCTTCCTGCCTCTGCTGTTCTTCCTGCCTTTGTGTTCTTCCTGCCTCTGCTGTGTTCTTCCTGCCTTTGCTGTGTTCTTCCTGCTCCTGCTGTGTTCTTCCTGCCTTTGCTGTGTTCTTCCTGCCTCTGCTGTGTTCTTCCTGCCTTTGTTGTGTTCTTCCTGCCTCTGCTGTGGTCCTCCTGCTGTTACAACTACTGCCAGCCATTACTCCTGACGTAGCCTCTACTGGTGTTCCTGCTGCTGCTGCTAATGTTGCTGTTACCTTTTTTGTTGTTACTGCTCTAAGTCTTGTGGGGTGGTGGTGGTGGTGTGTGTGTTCCTTCCTGCCCGAGTGTGGTGGTGGTGGTGGTGGTGGTAATGGTTTTGGTGATAGTGGTAGTAGTGGTAGTAGTAGTGGTGGTGGTAATGGTGGTGATGGTTGTGGTTATAGTGGTTGTAGTGGGAGTAGTAGTAGTGGTGGTGGTGGTGTGTGGTGGTGTAGTGGTAGTGATGGTGGTGGTGGTGGTAGTGGTTGGTGATGTGGTTGTAGTGGGGTAGTAGTGTGGTGGTGGTGTGGTGGTGTGGTGGTGGTGGTGGTGGTGGGTGGTGGTGGTGTGGGTGGTGGTGTGGTAGTGGTGGTGGTGGTGGTGGTGGTGTGAGGGTGGTGGTGGTGGTGGTGGTGGTGGTGGTGGTAGTGGTGTGGTGGTGGTGGTAGTGGTGGTGGTGGTGGTGGTGGTGGTAGTAGTGTGGTGGTGGTGGTGAGTAGTAGTGGTGGTGGTGGTGGTGGTGAGTAGTAGTCGTGGTAAGTGGTGGTGGTGGTGGTGGTGTGATGGTGGTGGTGGTGGTGGTGGTGGTGGTAGTGGTAGTCGTGGTGGTGGTGGTAGTGGTGGTGGTGGTGGTGGTGGTGGTGGGTTGGTGGTGTGGTGGTGGTAGTAGTGTGGTGGTGGTGGGGTGGTGGTGGTGGTGGTGAGTAGTAGTCGTGGTAGTGGTAGTGGTGGTGGTGGTGGTGGGTGGTGGTGGTAGTAGTAGTCGTGGTAGTGGTAGTAGTGGTAGTGGTGGTGGGTGGTGAGGTGGTGGTGGTAGTGGTGGTGGTGGTGGTGGTAGTAGTAGTCGTGTGTGGTAGTGTGGGTAGTGGTGGTGGTGGTGGTGGTGGTGGTTGGTGGTGGTAGTAGTGGTGGTGGTGGTGGTAGTAGTAGTCGTTGTAGTGGTAGTAGTGGTAGTAGTGGTGGTGGTGGTGGTTTGTTGGTGGTGGTGGTGGTGGTGGTGGTGGTGTTGTAGTTGGTGTGGTGGTGGTTGGTGGTGGTTGTGTTGGTGGTGGTGGTTGTAGTCGTGGTGGTGGTTGGTGGTGGTTTGGTGGTGGTGGTGTTGGGTGTTGGTCTGGTGGTGGTGGTTGGTGGTGGTTGTAGTCTGGTCGGGTGCACTCGTCCGCTGTTATCTAGCCAACACACCGCTTGGACCGTCCGATAACATGCCCTCCCCACCCTTACTATCACCACCACTACCTCCTCCTCTTCTTCCCTCCTCCTCCTCCTCCTCCTCCCCTCTCCTCTTCTTCTTCCTCTTCCTTCCCTTACTTCCCTTCCTCTTCCTCCTCGTTCTCTTTTCCCCTCCTTCTCCCTTCGTTCCCTTCGTCTTCCTTCTCTTCTTCTTCCTCTTCCCTTTCCTCTTCTTCCCCTTGCTTCTCTTCCTCTTCTTCCTCGTTCTCCTCTTCCTCCCTCTTACTCTCTTTAAGACCATCGTTGAAGGTTTTCTCTCTTGATTCTCCTCAACATATTTTGTTACCTTTCATCTCCCTCCCTTCCTCCTTCCTCTCTCTCCTCTCTCTCTCCTCTCTCTCTCTCTCTCTCTCTCTTCTCTCTCTCTCTCTCTCTCTCTCTATTAGCGCCCTCTTCCCTTCTTCCCCTCGTCTTCCTCCTTTTACACTTCGTTCTCTTCTTCTTCTTCTTCTCTTTTAATCCATCGTCTCTCTCTCTCTCTCCCCAGTTCCCTAGCTTCACCCCTCCTCTTCCTCCTCTTCCGTTCCCTCTCCTTCTCGCATCCCATCTAAATCCCCTGACTCTTACCCGTGTCAGCCCTCTCCTTAATGCTTCTCCTCTCCCTCACCCCTCTCCTCACCTCTCCCTCCTCTCCTCCCTCTCCACTCTGAATATTTCCCTCACATCCTAGACACTAAATCATGACCTTCCTCCCCCACCCCCTTCCCCCACCCCTTCCCCCACCCCTTCCCCCACCCTTTCCCCCCCACCCTTCCCCCCACCCCCTTCCCCCCCCCCCTTCCCCCCACCCCTTCCCCCACCTTCCCCCACCCCTTCCCCCCACCCCCCCTTCCCCACCCCTTCCCCCCCCCTTCCCCCACCCCTTCCTCCCACCCCTTCCTCCACCCCCCCCACAAAAAAAGAAAAAAATAATCCCGAGACAAATCCGTAACCTAACCTAACCTACTTCTTCTTCAACCTAGGGTGACTGTGGTTGTGGTAGGGGTGGTGGTGTGAGCAGGATACAAGGCATGTCGTTGGAGAGGTTTGGGTTGTCGGTTGGTCGGGAGGACGGGTGGTCAGGTGTGAACGGGTGGTTAGGTGAACGGATGGTTAGGTGAAGGGAGGACGGGTAGTCAGGTGGTGAACGGGTGGTTAGTGAAGGGATGGTTGGGTGAACGGGAGGACGGGTGGTCAGGTGAACAGGTGGTTGGGTGAACTGATGGTTGGGTGAACGGGAGGGTGGTCGGGTGAACGGTTGGTTAGGTGAACGGATGGTCAGGGCAGGGTGCAACCATCATAGCAGAGACGGTGTGGTGGTGGGTGGGTGGGTGCGTGGGCAGGCGGGTGGGTGGTGGGTGGTATCCACGCTTGTAGCCCACTGAGTGATGGTCTGTATAATTGCCAGGGGCGGATCCAGCGCTGCCAGCAACACCCACGCGAGAGTTTTCACTTTCTGGAATTTAGTGGTTAGTAGGCCGTAAGCAAAGACATCTTTCTCGCTCGTAATGGGACCTCCTGTTGTGGGCCGTCGCAGTCTAGCCAGACCGGCCTGCAACCCCTCCTTACCTCCTGACTTAAAACTCTCTGCTTCCCTACCTGACTCCTTGCTCCTCTCCTTGCTCCTCTCCTTGCTCTCTCTGCCTCCTCTCTCTCTCTCTCTGCTCCTCTCCTGCCCCTCTCCCTGCTCCTCCTGCTCCTCTCCTTGCTCCTCTCCTGCCCCTCTCCCTGCTCCTCTCCCCTAACTCTCTCCTGCCCCTCTCCCGCCCTCTCCCCCCCTCTCCCTGCTCCTCTCCTGCTCCTCTCCCTACCTCTCTCCTGCCCCTCTCCCTGCTCCTCCCCGCCCCCTCTCCCTGCCCTCTCCTTGCTCCTCTCCTGCTCCTCTCCTGCTCCTCTCCCCGCCCCTCTCCCTGCTCCTCTCCCTGCCCCTCTCCTGCTCCTCTCCCTGCCTCTCCTGCTCCCCTCTCCTGCTCCTCCGCCCTCCTCCCTGCTCCTCTCCCCGCCCCTCTCCCGCCCCTCTCTCCTGCTCCTCTCCCGCCCCTCTCCCTGCTCCTCTCCCTGCCCCTCTCCTGCTCCTCTCCCTGCTCCTCTCCCCTGCCTCTCCCCCCTCTCCTTGCCTCTCTCCCTGCCCCTCTCCCTGCTTCTCTCCCTGCCTCCATTGCTCCTTGCTCCCTGCCCCCCTTACTTTCCTCCCTCCCCCCTTCTTTCCTCCTGCCTACCTCACTACCTAACTCCTTTCCTCCCCTACCTACCCCTCTCTCTCTCTCTCTCTCTCTCTCTCTCTCTCTCTCTCCCCATCAGACGTCCCTCTCCTCCCCTCAGGCGACTCACTCTTACTGCACCTTTCTGAAGTTTCCTTGGTAGGTTTCCTGGGTCTTTCCTCCAAAGTTCCTCCTGGCTCAGTCTTCCTCAACCTCCTCCTGGCTCAGTCTTCTAACCTCCTCCTGTCTCAGTCTTCCTTAACCTTCTCCTGTCTCAGTCTTCCTTAACCTCCTCCTTTCTCAGTCTTCTCCAACTTCCTCCTGGCTCAGTCTTCCTTAACCTCCTCCTGGCTCAGTCTTCCTTACCTCCTCCTTTCTCAGTCTTCCTCAACTTCCTCCTGGCTCAGTCTTCCTTAACCTCCTCCTGTCTCAGTCTTCCTTAACCTTCTCCTGTCTCAGTCTTCCTTAACCTCCTCCTTTCTCAGTCTTCCTCAACTTCCTCCTGGCTCAGTCTTCCTTAACCTCCTCCTGGCTCAGTCTTCCTTAACCTCCTCTTCTCAGTCTTCCTCAACTTCCTCCTGGCTCAGTCTTCCTTAACCTCTCCTGGCTCAGTCTTCCTTAACCTCCTCCTTTCTCAGTCTTCCTCCAACTTCCTCCTGGCTCAGTCTTCCTTAACCTCCTCCTGTCTCAGTCTTCCTTAACCTTCTCCTGTCTCAGTCTTCCTTAACCTCCTCCTTTCTCAGTCTTCCTCCTTCCTCCTGGCTCAGTCTTCCTTAACCTCCTCTGGCTCAGTCTTCCTTAACCTCCTCCTTTCTCAGTCTTCCTCAACTTCCTCCTGGCTCAGTCTTCCTTAACCTCCTCCTGGCAGTCTTCCTTAACCTCCTCCTTTCTCAGTCTTCCTCAACTTCCTCCTGGCTCAGTCTTCCTTAACCTCCTCCTGTCAGTCTTCCTTAACCTCCTCCTTTCTCAGTCTTCCTCAACTTCTTCCTGGACTCAGTCTTCGCAACCTCCTCCTGGCTCAGTCTTCCTTAACCTCCTCCTTTCTCAGTCTTCCTCAACTTCCTCCTGGCTCAGTCTTCCTTAACCTCCTCCTGGCTCCAGTCTTCCTTAACCTCCTCCTCCTTTCTCAGTCTTCCCTCAACTTCCTCCTGGCTCAGTCTTCCTTAACCTCCTCCTGGCTCTGTCTTCCTTAACCTCCTCCTTTTCAGTCTTCCTCAACTTCCTCCTGGCTCAGTCTTCCTTAACCTCCTCCTGGCTCAGTCTTCCTTAACCTCCTCCTTTCTCAGTCTTCCTCAACTTCCTCCTGGCTCAGTCTTCCTCAACTTCCTGGAACAAGTCTTAATTCTTCAGATCATGTGTAGGTCATTTTTATTTTGGGGACCTCATGATACAGTCGCATCCTCCGCTTGTAACGCCTGACCCGGTGTTACAGTAAGCGGTGCCTGTAACAACTGACCCAGTGTTAGTGTTCTACTTGAAGTTGCTGTTACTGGTCAACCATTACCGTCATGTGGGCCGTAGTTTTGGTGGGGTGTGGTGGTGGTGTGTAGTGGTGGTGTTGGTGGTGGTTGATGTGTAGTGGCAGGTGTAGGTCACTGGTTATGGTGCAGGCAGGTGGTGGAGGTAGTGGTGGTGGAGGTGGTGATGTGGTGTGGATGTGGTGGTGGTGTGGTGGTGATGTGGTGTTGTTGGCAGGTGGTGTGGTGGTGTTGGTGTGGTGGTGGTGGTGGCGGTGGCAGTGGTGGTGTTGGTGGTGGCAGGGTTGAGCCTGACCCAACAGTCGTACTACAACTTTACCCTTGTGGCCATAATGTGCTTAACACCGCCTCTCTTACCCAGGGCATCAAAACCTCTCTTTGCTGCGTCCTAAACCTGCTCTCACCTGCGCATAACCCCACCCAGTTGCCCAGTAAAGTTTCTCTCTCTCTCTCTCTCTCCTCTCTCTCTCTCTCTCTCTCTCTCTCTCTCTCTCTCTCTCTCTGTCTCTCTCTCTCTCTCTCTCTGTCTGTGCAGTAAACCCTCTCACTCTCACTGATATCCCACTCACCTATGCATTAAAATCCTCCTCTCTAAACTGTACACCTTTAAAGTCCCTCTCATAAGTCCCCCTCCTCAGGTTCTTTTCACCTGCGTAATCAAATCCTCCTCACTTGTACTCTATACCTCCTCTCATATTTAAAATCCCTCTCACCTCGTCCTTTTCACTTGCTCACAAAAGTCCCTCTCCCCGCTCACCAAGGGCCTCGCGCTGCGCATCAAAGTCCCTGTTGCCGGCGTCAGAGGGTAATGCGCCCAGTGTGCCTCCCTCCAGGGCCCTGTGACTGAGTGTTAGGAAGCCACACACAAGAGCGGTCGAATGCCTCTGTGCCTGCCTGCCATGCCACCCTTCACCACCCAGCCCAGCTGCCCTCCGCTCATCCCACCCTGCCGACCTTTCACACCATCCACCCTGGCTGCCCTCCTCCACTCATCCTGGCCCGACGCTCTTCCAATTTAGTCTAGCCCTCCGCCCTCTACACTCTGTCTCTCCACCTATCCCACACCTCGCCGCCCTGCCGCCCCTGCAGTCATCCAAGCCCCACCCACTCATTCTGCCCTCCAGCCCTCCACCTCCCTCCTCTGTCCTTCCTACACCCCCTTCCCTGCCTCTCATACGCCTCTTCCTCGTCCCTCCACCGTACTCTCCCCTACCCCTTGCACGCTCCTTTGCCCCTCCTCCCTGTCCCTCTACCTACTCCAGACCTCACCACCCACTCTGCCACCCACCATTATACTGTCACACGCAGGTCCTTTGGTCATTGCCGCCCAGTTCAGGCTCAAGTACTGGAGAGAGAGTATACCTGGTGTGTTGTTTAGTTGACAGAGGTAAGACTTACCACAGCTGGGGAGGGACTGTGTTGTGAAGAGTTGTTTATTTTTCCTCCTCCTTCTCTCTCTCTCTCTCTCTCTCTCCTTGCTGACAGGGAAGAACAGGTGGTGAAGTTGGAACGGGGAAGACGCCCAGGTAACTCACCTAGACAAGTGAGAGGCGACCGGGAGAGGGAGAGGTCTGAGAGGAGAGTAAGAGAGGGTAGAGTAGGTGGTTGGTAAGAGGAAGAGGTCGAGAAGGGTTGAAGGAGGAGAGGAAGGGTGGAGAGAGAGGGAGAGGTGAAGGAGGAGATGGTAGAGGTGTTATCTTTGGACCCAGACCATATCTTTACGTTGATGTGCTTCTACTACCACTACTAACCACTACCCTCACCAACAACCACCTCTACCACCACACTACCACCACTACCTACCACCACCACTAGTGACGTCAGTGGGTGGTGGCAGGGGCCTCTCAATACGTGTTAATGATCACGTATATTATCCTATAAATTATGATCCCCTCGCTGCCCTTTCTCGCCGCTATTGATTCTGACCACACTGTTATTTTACCACATGACTAGTGGTCCAGTCCCGCCCCTTGGACCATTATGTGGACCATGGTTCATCTAGCTAGTGGTCCAGTCCTGCCTTTGACCATTATGTGGACCATGGTTCATCTAGCTAGTGGTCCAGCCCTGCCCCTTGGAGAGAGAAGAGAGAAGGTGATGAAGAAGAAAAGAGAGAGATGATGAGGAGAAGGAGAGAGAGAATGGTGTAGAAGAAGAATAAGAGGAACAAGAAATTAAGAGAGAGGAGAGAGAGAGAGAGAGAGAGGGGGACTATACAGTACATGGGTGTGTAAGACGTGTTCATGTCCTGATCTTGACCTCCTCAAAAAGTCTCCTCGCTGCCAACAAGGTCACCAAGGTCACCAAGCCCATCTACCGGGAGGAGGAGGCAGTGCTATCAGTTGTCCTCCTAACACATCTTATTTCCTTCCTTCTCTTATCTCTCCTTCTTCCTCTCTTATCTCTCCCTCCTCCTTTCTCATCTTCCTCTCCTGTCTTTTCTCTCTCTTCCTTCTAATTTGTTTATCAGCTCGAGCTAGCCGCTCCAACACCCATTCCCCCCAACACCCCCCAACACCCCCTGCCCGCCTGCCTGGTCTGAAAGAAAGTGAGGTTGGGACCAGACGCCTGCCTCGGTCGTTGCTCAAAGCTCTGAAAGTTCTCTCTCTCTCTCCTCCTTGTAGTCTTTTTATCATGGTATCTCGTTTCCTTTCCTCCTTCACTCTTCTTCCCTCCTTCCTTGACCTTATCATCTAGTGGCTTCCATTCTCTTATCCCTCTTACCTCCTCCCTCCTTCCTTCCTTCCTTCCTTCCTTCCTTCCTTCTTCCTTCCTTCCTTCCTCCCCTCCTTTCTTGTAGTCTCCTTCCTTCCTTCGCATCATTCCCACCCTGTCTCCTCTTCACTAGTTATTACACGCCTCATCACCACCTCTTTCACCCTGCCACCACCACACCCTGCCCTACCACCCCTATCACCACCACCTCACCCACCCCTGCCACCACCACCCCTGCCACCACCACCACCACCACCACCCTGCCACCACCACCACCACCCTGCACCTTCTCGTATGTTGGCTTTGACTCCTTGTTATTATCCACTGTGCCTTATCTTGCCTCCTGCTGTGACTGTCAGTTGTACCTCTCGTGCACACCTATCTTCTCTCCCTTCCTCCCTCTCCCTCTCTTCCTTCTCCCCTCTCACTCTACATGTATCATCCCCCCCTCTCCCTTCCCTCTGTTCCACTCCCTCAATATCCCTCCTCTTGACTTGCACCTCTCCTCCCCTCTCTCACTTTCAGTTCCCTTTCCTATGTTTCTACTCTCCTCCTTCCTCCCCATAGTTATTCTCCCCATATTCCTTACTACCCAGGATCTCCCCAGTTACCCTCTCCATTTACTCAATATTCCTCCCCATAGTGAATGTATCTTCTCCTTCCTCCCCTCCCCAGCTCCCCCGCTAGGCTCCCCAACTTTCCTCTCCTACCCCAGCGAGTGATGAGCGCACAAATTAGGGCGGGAAGCACAAAGAGCGTAGTGCAGGGGGCGTGTTGACACGGGACCAGCACCCAGCTACCACACCACCGCCACCACACCACCTCCGCTACACCACACTACCACACCACTATACCACCACCACCAATAACCCCCCTCACATATCACCTCATTAGGTATGACACCAACAATAGGAAAAGTATCCATGTCAAGGATTTGGTTGAAGTATGTGGACACGGGGGTTCGCCTGGAGTGAGATTCGGACATACTGACGGGAGCTCAATGTCCCTGGATAGATTCGGACATGAGGAGAGGACACGTGAAAATACTTACTAGGCCGTAGTTGAAGTGAGGATAAGCAGAGCAGAGATCTCTGAGGCAAGAGGGGGCAATGTGAGGAGCTGATTAGGGGCAAGAGGCATGGGATGATCGCATAGGCCATTGATGACAGAAGTTTAGCATGAGGAGACTATGGAGTGTCTGGGGTGGAATTTGGTGGGGGTGTTGGGTTGGGTGGGAGGGGGAGTGTCTGGGGTGAGGAGGGAGTGTCTAGGGTGAGGAGGTGTCTAGAGTGAGGAGGGGTGTCTGGGTGAGGAGGGAGGTTGTGAGGAGGGGTGTCTGGGGTGAGGGGGGGGTGTCTGGGTGAGGAGGGGGAGGTTTAGGGTGAGAGGGAGTGTCTGGGGTGAGGGTGTCTAGGGTGAGGAGGGAGTGTGTCTAGGGTGAGGAGGAGTGTCTAGGGTGAGGAGGTGTCTGGGGTGAGGAGGGAGTGTCTGGGGTGGAGTGTCTGGGTGAGGGGGGTGTCTGGGGTGAGAGTGTCTGGGGTGAGGAGGGGTGTCTGGGGTGGGGAGGTGTCTGGGGTGGGGAGGTGTCTGGGGTGAGGAGGGGGTGTCTGGGGTGAAGAGTGTCTAGGGTGAGGAGGGGGTGTCTAGGGTGAGGAGGGGGTGTCTAGGGGTGAGGAGGGTGTGTCTAGGGTGAGGAGGGGAGTGTCTAGGGTGAGGAGGAGTGTCTAGGGTGAGGAGGGGAGTGTCTAGGGTGAGGAGGGAGTGTCTAGGGTGAGGAGGGTGTCTGGGTGAGGAGGAGGTCTAGGGTGAGGAGGGTGTCTAGGGTGAGGAGGGGTGTCTAGGGTGAGTGGGGGAGGTCTGGGGTGAGGAGGAGTGTCTGGGGTGAGGAGGGAGTGTCTAGGGTGAGGAGGGAGTCTAGGTGAGGAGGAGGTCTGGTGAGGAGGGAGTGTCTAGGGTGAGGAGGGAGTGTCTAGGGTGAGGAGGGAGTGTCTAGGTGAGGAGGGTGTCTAGGGTGAGGAGGGGAGTGTCTAGGGTGGAGGGAGGGTCTAGGGTGAGGGAGGGAGTGTCTAGGGTGAGGAGGGAGTGTCTAGGGTGAGGAGGGAGTGTCTAGGGTGAGGAGGGTGTCTAGGGTGAGGAGGGAGTGTCTAGGGTGAGGAGGGTAGGTCTAGGGTGTGAAGGAGTGTCTACGGTGAGAGGGGAGTGTCTAGGGTGAGGAGGGAGTGTCTAGGGTGAGGAGGAGGGTCTGGGAGGGGGTGTTGAGGGGTGTCTAGGGTGAGGAGGAGTGTCTAGGGTGAGGAGGGAGTGTCTAGGGTGAGGAGGGAGGTCTAGGGTGAGGAGGGAGTGTCTGGGTGAGGAGGGAGTGTCTAGGGTGAGGAGGAGTGTCTAGGGTGAGGAGGGGAGGTCTAGGGTGAGGAGGGAGTGTCTAGGGTGAGGAGGGAGTGTCTAGGGTGAGGAGGGAGTGTCTAGGGTGAGGAGGGAGTGTCTAGGGTGAGGAGGGAGTGTCTAGGGTGAGGAGGGAGTGTCTAGGGTGAGGAGGGAGTGTCAGGGTGAGGAGGGAGTGTCTAGGTGAGGAGGGAGTGTCTAGGGTGAGGAGGGAGTGTCTAGGGCGAGGAGGAGTGTTTAGGGTGAGGAGGGAGTGTCTAGGGTGAGGAGGGAGTGTCTAGGGTGAGGAGGGGGAGTGTCTGGGGTGAGGAGGGGAGTGTCTAGGGTGAGGAGGGAGTGTCTAGGGTGAGGAGGGGAGTGTCTAGGGTGAGGAGGAGGTCTTAGGTGAGGAGGGAGGTCTAGGGTGAGGGAGGGAGTGTCTAGGGCGAGGAGGGAGTGTTTAGGGTGAGGAGGGAGTGTCTAGGGTGAGAGGGAGTGTCTAGGTGAGGAGGGAGTGTCTAGGGTGAGGGAGGGGAGTGTCTAGGGTGAGGAGGGAGTGTCTAGGGTGAGGAGGGAGTGTCTAGGGTGAGGAGGGAGTGTCTAGGGTGAGGAGGGGAGTGTCTAGGGTGTGGAGGGAGTGTCTAGGTGAGGAGGGAGTGTCTAGGGGTGAGGAGGGAGTGTCTAGGGTGAGGAGGAGTGTCTAGGGTGAGGAGGGAGTGTCTAGGGTGAGGAGGAGTGTCTAGGTGAGGGAGGGGAGGTCTAGGGTGAGGAGGGAGTGTCTAGGTGAGGAGGGAGTGTCTAGGGTGAGGAGGGGGAGGTCTTGGGTGTGAAGGGAGGCTTACGGTGAGGAGGGAGTGTTTAGGGTGAGGAGGGAGTGTCTAGGGTGAGGAGGGAGTGTCTTAGGGTGAGGAGGGGAGTGTCTAGGGTGAGGAGGAGTGTCTAGGGTGAGGAGGGAGTGTCTAGGGGAGGAGGGAGGTTAGGTGAGGAGGGAGTGTCTAGGGTGAGGAGGGAGTGTCTAGGGTGAGGAGGGAGTGTCTAGGGGTGAGGAGGGGAGGTCTAGGGTGAGGAGGGAGGTCTAGGGTGAGGAGGGAGTGTCTAGGGTGAGGAGGGAGTGTCTAGTGTGTGGAGGGGAGTGTCTAGGGTGAGGAGGGAGTGTCTAGGGTGAGGAGGGAGGTCTAGGGTGAGGAGGGAGTGTCTAGGTGTGAGGAGGGAGTGTCTAGGGTGAGGAGGGAGTGTCTAGGTGAGGAGGGAGTGTCTAGGGTGAGGAGGGAGGCTCCAGTGTGTGGAGGGAGTGTCTAGGTGAGGAGGGAGTGTCTAGTGTGTGGAGGGAGTGTCTAGGGTGAGGAGGGAGTGTCTAGGGTGAGGAGGGAGTGCTAGTGTGTGGAGGGAGGTTCATCAGGGTGAGGGAGGTTAGTGTCTAGGGTGAGGATGGGAGTGTCTAGGGTGAGGAGAAGTGTGTCTAGGGTGATTGAAGGGCGACATCATCACCACTCCACCCAATCACCTTTCTCCTCTACCGGTGTAGGGTGAATTCTGAACTTTAAACACAGACTAGACAAACACAGTCACTGTTTCGGCGACCAGGAACAATGCAGACAGGTGAGGGAATAGACAGGAGGGATATTGCAGCTTAGTGCACAGACAGACAGACAGAACCAAGGAGGACACACACACACACACACACACACACACACACAGGTCAGATGTAGTGAAAGACATGAGTTGTTGTGTCGTCAAGAAGCTCAAGGGGGGTCTTATTGGTAGGGAGTGGTGGGAGTGATTGGGTGGTGGAGAGTGTTGAGGAGTGTTGGAGTGGTGGAGAGAGAGAAGGGGAAGGGAAAGTGGCAGAAGGGGAGGCGTGGTGGTAGATGGCTAGGCAGGTGGAGGGGTTGTGGTAGATGGCTAGGCAGGTGGAGGGCGTTGTGGTGATGGCTAGGCAGGTGGGGTGTGGTAGATGGCTAGGCAGGTGGGGGCGTGGTGGTAGATGGCTAGGCAGGTGGAGGGGCGTTGTGGTAAATGGCTAGGCAGGTGGAGCGTGTTGTGGTAGATGGCCAGGCAGGTGGGGGCGTGGTGGCAGGTCAGGGGTCGTGTGTGACTAAGGACTGGGGGAGGGCAGGAGGCGGGAACAATACCCCAGTGTAGGCGGAGGTAAAGGCAGTGACGTAGCTACAGGTTGTAAGCATACAGGCAGGTTTGTAAGCAGACAGGCGATTGTGGGTGACAGGTTTGCAGGTAGACAGGTTTGAGCGGGCAGGCAGGTGCAGACAGGTAGACTAAGCAGGTAGACAGGTTTGTAAGCAGGTAGGGACAGGTTTGTAAGCGGCAGGCAGGTGTGTCGTCCAGGCTATATTTGGGGGTTACTAAACAAATTTTATCTGGTGGGTGTCAGGTAGAGGTGTGAGGCTGACTGGCTGGGTCGTTATTAGTAAGTTTGTTGTCATAGCTGGCAGGGGAGGTTGTCATAGCTGGCAGGGGAGGTTGTCATAGCTGGCAGGGGGAGAGACATGAAGGAGGAGGGGAGGAAGGGTGGTTGTGATAGTTAGCAGGGAGGAGGTTGTTATAACTGTCTGGCAAGGAGAGATGGAGGGAAGGGGGGGAGGCAGACAAGGAAGGAGGGAAGGAGAGAGGCAGACAAAGAGGGAGGGAGGGAGGAGGGTTGTGATAGTTGGCAGGAAGGTAAGTGGCACACCCTCACCCACTACAGGGGGACACAGCCTCACACTCCTCACTGGATGGTCAGCCACTGTGAGGATCGTAGCTAGTGGCAGGGAAGACCTGGGCGGCTGGTAGAACAGTAGGGACAGGGTGGCAAAGAGGAGCAAGGAAGGCAGGGGGGAGCAGGGAGGAACAGGGTAGCAGGGATGGGTAGGGTGGCAGGGAGGTGCAAGGAAGATGAAGGATGGTGGGAGAGGAGGGGCAATGTGGCAGTGAGTAGCAGGGTGGCAGGGTCCCGGGAGGATGGAGGCAGGCGGGCGGGCGGCGTGAGTGTATCCGGTGGCAACCCTCGGGGAGGGAGCCGGAGATTGTTAGCTGCGACACCGAGTTGTTAGAGGAGGTAGTGGCGAGGGATGGAGGAGGCCAGGGAGGTGGAGGAGAATCGATATGAGGGATTGAAAAGCCTTACAAACTGAAGAATTCTGAAAAAAGGGAACAGGTGGAAAGTGAGACAGGGAAAAAAACAGAGACGGGGACAGGTGGAAGAGGGAGAAGTAATGTTAAAAGTAGTAGCAGGTAGAGGCGACAACAGCGGATGACGATGACCAGAGAATATAAATTGGGACGGTCTCAGTGGGAGTGTTGTTGAGGGAGGCGTCACTCTCCGCCACACCACCACCCACACCCTCGACCCGCACAAGCTCACACCTTATTTTTTCCATAACTGGAAGTGTGAGGACGTATCTAACCGACTCATCTAAGCTGCTGAACAATGCTGGCAGCTAAGATTTACCTGAGATTGCACTGTGATTCAACCTTACTATGATGCGCCCCCTTATCCCTAAGCACTTACGGTGCAAGAGATGAACGTAGGAATATCTGAGAATCCGTCACACCAGACTGAGGTAAAAAGCAGGTTAGAAAAAAGAGCAGAAGGTGCGGAAGAAGGATGGTGGTGGTGGTGCGCGGGAACACATGAGCTGGCAGGCCAAGTGAGGAAAATAGGCAGTGTGGGCGACGCGAGAGAAGCTGCTTCCTGTGCAGGCACACACGTCTTACAGCACCAGGGTGGCCACGCTCCTGGCTGGCGGTGAAACAGCACCAGGAAGGAACAGGGTGAGGCATAAAGAGAGAGAGAGTGGAAGGGGACGCCTCTGCTCACAGGAAAGGAGGTCGAGAAAGAAACACAGTTAGGTACTGAGGGGAGTGTGGAGGGGTGAGGATGGCAGCAGAGGGAGGAGGCGAAGCGTGAAGGTGTTGTGGCAACAGGAGTCAATAAGGGGAAGGACCTGTGGTGTGGCGACCAGACTCCCAGACAACACCACCAAACAAGTATTCCTTTCAGGCGGTGGTTGTGGCGCCGCCGGGGAGAACCACTAGCGTAATGGCAGGCGGGGGCCCCAGCCTCTGGTCCACGGCTCAAGGCCCCTGTAACTCTCTCTCTCGTGATAAAATAACCAAGTCTGACAAATAAGCGAGGGAAGGCAGAGGTCTCGAGATACCGCCGAGGTTGTTCGTCAGGATGGATGGCCATGGAGGAACCACGGCGCTGATGAATTATACACATATTACCGCTGACGGGGATCACAGAAACAGCCTCATGAGGTGACACAGTTCTTGCTGTGGTCTAGCCGCTTAATGCCATTGTTAGAGGGAAGAGTAACTCACCTGAGGGAAGACACAAGCTCCCCCATGATAGTGTATTACCAGCTGGTGCCTGTCTGGGTGTGGCACATGAGGGGCCCGGCTTGCTCACCCTCCGCCTCTTACCCATGCAACATCACCCACCCCTCGCCCTCATAAAACTAATGGCGGCTAAGTTATACCGAGACTCTTGGCTGAGAGAGGATGATGGAGACGTGTAGAGTCCAGTACAAAAAAGTTTAAAGGGTGAAATATTTACGGTGAGTGGCGCTATGTCGGGGTGAGTGAGAGTGGGTTGGTTGGTCGGGGCCAGGTGAAGGCTTGTCGGGGCCTGGCTGCTGCAATACCGCAGATGGGGCCACCACTCGGCCATTAACTTGCCATCAAGGGGGCCGCCTCACTGACTCACCCACGCAAGTGCTTGGTTGGTCTCTCTCTCTCTCTCTCTCTCTTCATATACCACACATACGAACTAGTACGTAAACACACACACACACAACGTAAATAACAGACATACACACACACATATACAGTACACGCGCATTTGTCAGTGTTGTGTGCTCGGGTGGAAAGATTAAGACCGAGTCAAATGTGTTGTTGTTTTACAAAGTGTCATCAACACTGTTCTCTCCAGAGTATTTACTACACACACACGCACACACACACACACACACACACACACACACACACACACACACACACACACACATCACACACACACACACACACACACACGGCCGGATCATCTATTTCATGACTGCCCATACGAGGCATAAACACTGGCCGTCGTTGTATCCCTCTCAGATGGGGTGTGGCGGGCGGGCGGGAGTAAGGTGGACGGGCGGGGCGAGGCGGAGGAGGTGGGACGGGGCGAGGCGGAGTGAGGTGGGACGGGGCGAGGCGAGGCGGTATGAGGTGGGCGGGGCTGACTAGTCGTCAAAAGAGTGGTGGGGGTGGTGTGGCAGGGCGGGGAGATTGAGGCTGGGTGGGGTGGTAGAGTGCAGCGGGTGGGCCAGGTACGGTGAGTGGGGCGGAGTGTCAGGAGTGTAGTGGGGCGTGGGGAGCCCAGGGGTGTGGTGTGGTGTGTAAATCAGGTGGGGCGGGGGCAGCAGGAGTGTGGTGAGTGAACTAGGTAGGGTGGGGCGGGGCGGCTGGGGTGTAGTGGGGGCTTGGTGGGGTGGGCGGGCCAGGAGGGAGCAGCTTGAGCCATGTCACAGCCAGGCAGGACCTGATGCCGCGCGGCAGCTGGTCCCGACACCTGAACGATCCCTACCACAGATTTATGGCCAGGTGGTGTATCATCCCCAAGGCCGCCCCAGGGTGTTTACTGATCGTGTTACAGATAACTAACCTCTCACTAACTCTCCTCACTAACTCTCCTCACTAACGCCTCACCTAACACTAAACTTTCGTCCTGTCAACAGTGTAAAAAAAAAGTGGGAGGAAAATGTAATAATTGCTACCGCGAAACACAGTGAGATGTGTGGTAAGTGGTGGAGGGAGGAGAGGACAGGGACAAGAGCGAGGCGGTGTGGGCAGCCACCAGGGAGGGAGGAAGGCAGGCACTACCACCACCAACATCAACAACACATAACACCACCAACACCAGCACCAGCAGCGGCCACCACCACCACCACACTACCACCAGCAGCAGCCCGGGGGGCACACACTCTCTGGCCTGCCTGGGAACCCGACCCTCACCACCACACATCGCTCGCACTCATCGCCTTTCGCTCGCTCACAACCTTCACACCACCAAAGGTTGTTCTGCTTTCGTCGAGGGAGCCGCTTTTTGATCCTGTGGGACGAGAATATTTTTTTTTTATTCAGTAGGGCAGTGTGGGGTGCAGCTACTGGTGAGGCCCCACAACTAGTACCGCAGCGGAGGTAAATTCTCCAACCTGCCACTTGTGCAACTAACTGTTCCTGTCAGCGGCAAATTGTGCGGGTGAGTGAGATGTGTTGGCGGCCTGAGCGGAGGCGGAGACGGCGGCAGCAGCAGCAGCAGGGGCCGAAGGAGGAGGAGGAGGAAGAAGAGGAAGAGGAAGAGGAGGTGGAAGGAGGGAGCAGTAGCAGAGGCAGGGAAGACAGGGAGGATTATGGATCGTCAGTAGCGGGTCCTGAGGGGCATACACAAAGTGGAGCGAGGAGAGGGAAGGTGGAGCCCTCCACCACCACGCACCACCACCACCCATTATTGGCACACGCTGCTCCAGGTGCTGCAGGGGATACAGCAGAGAGGAGTTACACATGGAAACAACAGGGAGGGGCTGGAGAGAGGTGCACTGCGGGCACAGCACGAAGCCACGGTGCAGAGGAACTAGCTATTGGGGGCAGCAGCAGCAGCAGTAGTAAGCAAGAGAGGCATCAAGGAGTAATATCAGGACAGAGGAGACGCAGGAGGAGAGGAGGCAGGGAAGAGACGTGGGAGGAGCAACGGGGAAGAGAAGAAGGAAGAGAAAGAGGCGGTGTGACAAGACGTCATGGGGGAGGGAGGGGGGCTAGATATTAATAACTGGGATAGGAAAACAGGAGTATTATGGGGCCTCGATGGACCATAGGAGGACCCGGGACTGTGGGAGGATGGTAGCAGGACCCATGACTATGGTAGGATGGTAGCAGGACCCATGACTGTGGTAGGAGGGAGAATGGAGTCTCATTTGATTTTCTACGGTGAATGAATGTCCGTGGGACAAGTATGTGGGGGATGGGACAGGTGTGTGGGTGGTGGGACAGGTGGGTGATGGGACAGGTGTGTGGGTGGTGGTATAGGTGTGTGGGTGGTGGGACAGGTGTGTGGGTGGGGGACAGGTGTGTGGGGGGTGATGGGACAGGTGTGTGTGGGTGGTGGACAGGTGTGGTGTGGGTGGTGGGACAGGTGTGGTGGTGGGACAGGTGTGTGGGTGGTGGGACAGGTGTGTGGGTGGTGGGACAGGTGTGTGTATTGGGGAGAGGAGGTGGAGTGGTGGGAGAGGTGGATGGATGGATGGGTGGGTGAGCGAGTGGTTGTGAGTGAGTTTCAGTATGGGTGAGTGACAGTGTGGGTGAGTGACAGTATGGGTGAGTGACAGAATGATAGTGTGGATGGGTGGGTGAGATGTGCACCAGGAGTGAGTAAGAGTGAGAGAGAGGCTCGGGGTTGAGGGAGTTGGAGGGGAGAGAGAGGAGGGAGGATCAGGTAGGGGGCGGGGAAGAGAGAGAGAGAGAGAGAGGTGAGAGTCAGGGGTAGGCCTGGGTGGAGGAGGAAGGGGAGGGGGGTGTCCTGGCGCCGACACTCACCAGAGCAACAGGTGGTGACGCGGACAGGTAGTCAGCTCCGGCACCACCGCCGCCGCCGCTTTCGCTACCTGGCGGCGCTACGGGTGATGAGCCGCTCTCGGCCACTGGCGGCACACGGGCCCGCCGGGGAAGGGATGGGGGAGGGAGGGAGGGAGGGAGGGTAACACGTGTCGCGGTTACTTTGGAGACATTGGCTGCACAAGAGTGACGCTGCAGGTGAAGTATTGTGGTACAGGTGAGGTATTGTGGTGCAGGTGAGGTATTGTGGTAGGTGAGGTATTGTGGTGCAGGTGAGGTATTGTGGTGCAGGTGAGGTATTGTGGCAGGTGAGTATTGTGGTGCAGGTGAGGTATTGTGGTGCAGGTGAGGTATTGTGGTGCAGGTGGAGGTATTGTGGTGCAGGTGAGGTATTATGGTGCAGGTGAAGTATTATGGTGCAGGTGAGGCATTGTGGTGCAGGTGAGGTATTGTGGTGCAGGTGGAGGTATTATGGTGCAGGTGGAGGTATTGTGGTGCAGGTGAGGTATTGTGGTGCAGGTGGAGGTATTGTGGTGCAGGTGAGGTATTGTGGTGCAGGTGAGGTATTGTGGTGCAGGTGAGGTATTGGTGCAGGTGAAGTATTATGGTGCAGGTGAGGTATTGTGGTGGCAGGTGAGGTATTGTGGTGCAGGTGAGGTATTGTGGTGCAGGTGAGGTATTGTGGTGCAGGTGAGGTATTGTGGTGCAGGTGAGGCATTGTGGTGCAGGTGAGGTATTGTGGTGCAGGTGGGGAGGTATTGTGGTGCAGGTGAGGGTATTATGGTGCAGGTGAAGTATTATGGTGCAGGTGAGGTATTGTGGTGGAGGTGGGAGGTATTGTGGTGCAGGTGAGGTATTATGGTGCAGGTGAGGTATTGTGGTGCAGGTGAGGTATTGTGGTGCAGGTGAAGTATTGTGGTGCAGGTGAAGTGTTATGGTGCAGGTGAGGTATTGGGGTGGAGGTATTGTGGTGCAGGTGAGGTATTATGGCAGGTGAGGTATTGTGGTGCAGGTGAGGTATTATGAGGTAACGTTAGTTGCTATGGGGGGCGGGTGATAGAAGGAGGAGGTGAGGGGAGGTGGGGAGACATGGTAGAGAGGTGAGGTGAGAGGTGAGGGTCAGGGAGAGAGTGGTGAGGGGTCTGGCTGGCAGTAATGGGGAAGTGTCAGGTATAATTACCATGATGAAGGGTCTTTGATGTCTGAGCTTGTTGATAAAATCTGATGTGAATTAATAGCGAAAACAATGGCTGTACTTGACAAGGCATGCAACACACACACACACACACACACACACACACACACACACACACACACACACACACACACACACACACACACACTCTGCCCTACCTAGCTAATTGTATCCCATGAATAATGTGATGACGTGTGAATATTTAATCGACTCATGTGTATAAACATATGTGGCTTTATCCTTTGTGTGAGGTGGATGGTGGGCGTCAGTGAGGGATGGTGGGGTGTTCCAGTGAGTGTGGATGGTGGGTGTTCAGTGAGCTGGATGGTGGGTGTTCGTGAGCTGGATGGTGGGGGTTCAGGTGAGGTGGATGTGGGCGCAGTGGCTGATGGTGTTCAGGAGGGATGGGCGTGTTCAGGAGCTGGATGGTGGGGCTAGTGAGGGATGGTGGCCCAGGGAGGTGGATGGTGTTTAGTGAGGATGGTGGGCGTGTTCAGATGAGCCGATGGTAAGCGCCAAAAAGGAGTCACTAATTTACGAACTTCCTGACATGGACAAAGATCTCTTCTGATTTAACCTGATTTGACCTAAATGTTCCGTAACCTAACCTAACCTAACCTAACCTAGATTATAGAAGTTGTACTAACCCAAATATAAAAAATACAGATGATTTGCGTCTCTTGCCACCTCATAAACCCCTGGCACCATGGCACCTTATCAACACTGGCACTTCTGCAGGTCCACCTCAGCGAACTTCAATGACACCTTCTCCACCATCTCTTAAATAACCTTACGGAATTCAGGCTTATTTTTATTTACTCAAGGGAGAGAGAGAGAGAGAGAGAGAGAGAGAGAGAGAGAGAGAGAGAGAGGAGTGCTGAGAGCACCATTACGAGGCGCATTCTCGCTACCTGTAACACCTGCCTGACCGTGTGATTGCATCTTGGTACTTTTAAAACTGCTAAGGGGGACGGTGGAGGGTAGGGGGGGGTCTTATTTATCGGGATGACCATGAATGAAGAAGAAATATGAATGAAGTAGTGGTGCCATAGAGAAATTAGTGAAGGCTATGAAATGAAGTAACGCGAGAATTTTGAATGAAATGTAGGGAGAGGCCAAGAGAGAATAACACGATGGCCATGATAACCAACGTGGCCCCGGACACACAACAGTGTACTTGGCCATTCATTCCCACAATACTCCTGGAGTCACCTCTGCCACACATCTCTGTGTCCAGGAGGAGAGGGATGCTGGGGGATTTTATATCGTGGTGGAAATAAATTAAACCACGACCGACGAAGGAAAAAAACAAAACAAAAGTTGATAAATAGAGAAGACTGAGTGGAGAGGAGGAAGAGAGGACTGGTGAACGAGAGGGTAGGGGTAATGAGAGGGTAGGGTAATGAGAGGGTAGGGTGAGAGGGTAGTAATGAGAGGGTGTGGAATGAGAGTATTGAGTGAACGAGAGGTAGGTGAATGAGAGACCGGGTGGAATGAGGACAGGGGTGAATGAGAGGACTGGGTGAATGAGGACAGGGTGAACGAGAGACCCCGTGAATGAGAGGTAGGGGTGGGAATGAGAGGGTAGGGGTGAATGAGAGGACCGGTGAGCAATGAGAGGACTGGGGTGAACGAGAGGACCGGGGTAGAAAGAGAGGTAGGGTGAACGAGAGGACTAGGGGAATGAGAGAGGACTGGGTGAACAGACGGGGTGAAGGAGAGGGAGGGTGATCGAGAGGACTAGGGTGAACGAGAGGACTGTGAACGAGAGGACTGGGTGAACGAGAGGGACAGGGTGAACGAAAGGGCAGGTGTTTGATGTTTGTACTGAGAGCGAAAATAATGAAATTAACTGAAAAAAGGTGAAGGAAAAACAGGGAAAAGAAACAGCACAAAGATTTGAGGAGGACAAACAGAGAGAGAGAGAGAGAGAGAGAGAGAGAGAGAGAGAGAGAGAGAGAGAGAGAGGGGAGGGAGGCATGATGAGAGGTAAATGAGGGGGACAAGAGCAGAGGGATGAGAGGAAAAGTATAAAGAGAAGGACAGTGTGGGAGAGAGGAAATAAGAAGAGAAGAGGAAACAGGGAAATAAAGAGAGAGATGAGGACAGGAGAGGTTGGAGAGGAAGAGAGAAAGATGAGGAGAGTAGAGGTGAGGAGGAAGAATGAGGAGAGGAGAGGGAGTGAGGGGCTGAGGGAGAGGAGGTGGTGAGAGAAGCAAGGAGAGAGTGGGAGATGATTGAGGGAAGCATGGAGGAGAGGATAGGGAGAATGAGGAAAGAATGAGGAGTGAGAGGTGATGAGGGCTGAGGAGAGGAGAGGAGGAGGGAAGGAGGAGAGTGAGAGGGAGGGGGGTTTTAGGGCTGGTGCAGCAGGAAGTAAGAATTTGGCTTCTAACCTGACAATATTATGTTGATGAGACAAACAGTAAGTCTGTTCTGTCTGTCTTCGTGTCTGTCAATCGCCTGATTGTCTGTCTATTGTGTGTCTGTAGCTGTATATATCACGGCCTGTTGTCTGTTTCTGGTTACCTGTCTGTCTGTCGTTTCTCTCGTTTTTGTAGTGCTGAGAGCCTGTCCGTCCCTTTAAAAACCCTGTAGAAGGGGTGATTGTACCAGTCCCCTCACTCTCTGTCACCCTTTACATTTTCTGTCTCTCTACACACAACCACCCCACAAACCTGACCTCCCACATACACTAGTTAGAATGGTGGGGTGGGGGTGGATGTGGGGTGGCTGTGAGGGAGGGGGAGTGGATGGTGGTTGGGTCCTGATATAAAATTGGTCGTCAACGGTAGGCCACAGCCCCTGACACCAAGGGGGGGGGGAGGGAGATGAAATTTGGTGGGCCAGGGGAGGCGAGCAGGAGCCAGGTGAGGCGGCAGGAGGAGAAGGCAGAGGCAGGTGGGGAGAGGTAGGTAGAGCAAAGAAGGCAGACAGGGAGGGCAGATAGGTAGGCAGACAGGAGACAAGATGACCACAACATGTGTTAATGCCAGCCGAGGAGGAAGAAGGAATGTAGTGGCATATGTTCTATCTAAATGGGGGAAAACACACTGAATTTATCAGCTCCCTGCGACTGCACTTGTTGGTCCTTCCTGCCTCATTCTGGGGGGTAAAAAAGAGTGCTAGGGAACAAAAAGAGGTGGGGAGGAGGGACGAGGAAGGCCAGAAGGATGATATTGGAAAAGTTCTCGATCAGAAATCTTTATCATCAGGTCTTGTGTAGTAAGTCAATGAGAGAAACATTCGGTTTTTTTGTATTAACTTATATTAAAAATTCCTCAGATCAAGAGCAGAGAGATGCGTAAATTATGTAAGAAAATATCAGCAAAATTTCCCCACATGTGGCAACCGAGGCCGTAACTTGGGCAGAGAACAGAGCTGCCGACACCAGTACGCCAACAGAGGGACGCATCCTCCACCGCCCGCCCACAGTTTCCGCCCTTACGCCTTCACGCTATAACACCCACACTCCCCTCTCGCCCGGGGCTCTCTGGTAAAGCTTTATTACAGGCGGGATAGGGACACTTCCTGCCCCCTGGGGAGGGCTAGGACGGGAGGCCGGTGAGTTGGGTGCAATCTGGCGCAATCCCCATCGTGGCGGCCGACGCCACCACCAGGCTCATGGCCGGCACGGGGGGCCTGGTGGGGAGACTCTACCACCACACAGGGGGACCCACGGTACCTCACACATTGGGAACCACGGCACCACACAGGGGGACCCACGGTATCTCACACACAGGGGAGACCCACGGTACCACACACAGGGGGGACCCACGGTACCCTCACACACAGGGGACCCATGGTACCACACACAGTAGACCACGGTACTCACACAAGGGGAGACCACGGCATCACACACAGGGGGACCCACGGTACCACACGCGGGGAGGGGCCCACGGTACCACACACAGGGAGGACCCACTGTACCACACAGGGGGGGGGACCCACGGTACCACACACAGGGAGGCCCATGGTACTCCACACAGGGGAGGGGCCCACTGTACCACACACACAGGGGGAAGACCCACGGTACCACACACAGGGGGCCCACTGTACCAGACACAGGGGAGGCCCACTGTACCTCACACTCAGGGGGAGGGCCTCACACACAGCGGGGGCCCACGGCATGTCACACACAGGGGAGGACCCACGGTACCACACACAGGGGGGGACCATGGTATCTCACACACAGGAGGGCCCACTGTACTACACACAGGGGAGGGGCCCACTACCACACACAGGGGAGGCCACTGTAATCACACAGGGGAGGGACCAGGTACCCCACACACAGGGGGAGGGCCCACTGTACCCCACACACAGGGGAGGGGCCCACGGCACACACACAGGGGAGGGCCCACGGTGTACCACACACAGGGAGGGACCATGGTACCACACACAGGGGGAGGGCCCACTGTACCACAGGGGAGGGCCCACTGTACCACACACAGGGGAGGGCCCACGGCTGCACACAGGGGGAGACCCACGGTACTCACATTGGGGAGGGACTATGGTACCACACAGGGGAGGGCCCACTGTACCTCACACACAGGGGAGGGCCCACTGTACACACAGGTGAGGACCCACTGTACCACACACAGGAGTGGCCCACGGCACCTCACTAGGTGTTGCTCTTTCAGGCAAATATTGAAGGCTTTTGTGGGAGAGTAACAGCTGAGAGGATAATGGTGGCGGGGAGAAGGATGGGCATGAGGGGAGATGGGCGGCACAAGAGAGGAATGGGTATCTGGGGAAGGGATGTGTGGCGGATGGGTAGTTTGGGAACTTATTGGAGAGGAAGAGGGGGAGGGGTGTGTCATGATGAACTCGCACGTGAGGGGGGAGGTAGTCACCGCCCCTCACCTGCATATTAGGACACCTATGTACCCCCCTCAGTACTCCTCTCCACCCACACCCTCCCCAATCCACACCTCCCAACCCACACCTTGCTCCTCTTTCTAGCCACATTCTCCTCCTCACTCATCTCTGAAACGCTCATGTTAACGCTCAGAATTTCAATCCATTGCCCGGTATTCGTCATGTGTGTGTGTGTGTGTGTGTGTGTGTGTGTGTGTGTGTGTGTGTGTGTGTGTGTGTGTGTGTGTTTAACTTGGTAGTTATCATCATTACCACTCAGATATGTGTCCTACGTGAGGTCATTGGTAACCAGGCGGTACCGGGGGTGGACCAGACGATAGACGGGGTGGACCAGGCGGTACAAGGGGTGGACCAGGTGGTACACGGGGTGGACCAGGTGGTACAC
>NW_024750322.1:0-29210 GCF_018991925.1 Homarus americanus
GGTGTACCTGGGAGTGTCAGGGGTGTACCTGGGAGGTCAGGGTGTAACTGGGAGTAGGGGTGGACATGGAGTGTCTGAGGTGTACCTGGGAGTGTCAGGGGAAAACGAGGGAGTGTAAGAGGTGTACCTGGAGGTCAGAGGTACCGGAGTATCGAGGTGTACCTGGGAGTCTGGAGGTGTACCCGGGAGTGTCCGGAGGTGCACTGGGAGTGTCATTGGTGTATCGGAGGCTCAGCGGTGTACCTGGAAGTCTCAGAGGACCTGGGAGTATCAGCGGTGTACCTGGGAGTGTCAGGGTGTACCTGGGAGTATCAGAGGTGTACCTGGGAGTGTCAGGGTGTACCTGGGAGGCTGGGGGTTTAACTGGAGTGTAGGAGGTGTAACTGGGAGTGTCAGAGGTGTACCTGGGAGATGTCGGATGTACCTGGGAGTGTCAGAGGTGAACCAGGTGTGTCAGAGGAGTACCTGGGAGTGTCAGAGGTGTACCTGGGAGTGTCAGAGGTGTACCTGGGAGTATCAGAGGTGTACCAGTGTTGGAGCCTGGGAGGTTGGGGTAACTGAGGCAGAGGTGTAACTGGGAGTGTCAGAGGTGTAACTGGGAGTGTCAGAGGTATACCTGGGAGTATCAGAGGTGTACCTGGGAGTATCAGAGGTGTACCTGGGAGGTCAGGAGGTACCTGGGAGTATCAGAGGTGTACCTGGGAGTGTCAGGAGGTGTACCTGGGAGTGTCAGAGGTGTACCTGGGAGTGTCGGAGGTTCCTGAGTGTCAGACGGTACCTGGGAGTGTCAGAGGTACCTGGGATTGAAAGATGTGTACCTGGGAGTGTTGTGTACCTGGGAGTTGTCTGAGGTACCTCGAGCGTCAGAGGTGTACTTGGGAGTGTCAGAGGTGTACTTGGGAGTGTCAGAGGTGTACTGGGAGTGTCAGGCGTGTACCTGGGAGTGTCTGGGGTGTACCTGGGAGTGTCTGAGGTACCTGGGAGTGTCAGAGGAGTACCTGGGAGTGTCAGGAAAGATGTGTGCCTGGGGTGTCTGGGGTGTACCTGGGGTTGTCTGAGGTGTACCTCAGGCGTCAGAGGTGTGCCCAGGGTGTCAGAGGTGTACTTGGGGTGTCAGAGGTGATTGTGGGGAGTGTCAGGCGTGTACCTGGGAGTGTCTGGGGTGTACCTGGGGTGTCTGAGAGGTGTACCTGGGGTGTCAGAGGTACCTGGGGTGTCAGAGGTGCATATGGGAGCGTCACAGGGGTGTACCTGGGGTGTCAGGGTGTACCTCCTTGGTGTCAGAGGTGTAGTTGGGGTGTCAGAGGTGTTCCTTGGAGTGTCAGGGGTACCTGGGGTGTCAGAGGGTGTGCCTGGGGTGTATGGGGTGTGCCTGGAAGTGTCAGGAGGTGTACCTGGGGTGTCGGAAGTGTGCCAAGGGTGTCAGGCAGTACCTGGGGTGTCAGAGGTGTACCTGGGAGTGTCAGGGGTGTACCAGGGGTGTCATTGGAGTACCAGGGGAGTGTCAGAGGTGGCCTGGGAGTGTCAGGGGTGTGGGGTGTCTGAGGTGTGCCTGGGAGAGTCAGAGGTGTGCCTGGGGTGTCGGGGTGTGGCAGGGGAGTGTTGGTGGGTACTGGGGTGCTCGGAGGTGTACCTGGGGTGTCGGATGTGCCTGGGGTGTTAGAGGGAGTGTTAGAGGTGTGCCTGGGAATGTCAGGGTGAACCAGGGTGTGGGAGGAGTACCTGGGGTGTCGGAGGGTGTACCTGGGACTATCGGAGGTGTACCTGGGGAGTATGGCGGAAGTGTGCAGGGGTGTCAGAGGAGTACACGAGGTGTGAGAGGAGAGGTGTACACAGAAGTGTCAGGGTGGCACAGGGAGTGTCAGGGTGTAACGAGGAGTGTCAGTGGGTACACAAGTGTCAGAGGTGTACCTGGGAGTGTCAGGGGTGTACCTGGGGAGTGTCAAGGTGTACCTGGGAGTGTCAGAGGTGTACCTGGGGTATCAGAGGTGTCTGGGGTGTCAGGGGTGTACGCAAGGGTGTCGGGGTGTAACTCCGGAGTCGGAGGTGTAACTGGGGTGTCAGAGGTATGCCTGGGGGTATCAGAGGTGTACCTGGGGTGTCAGTGGTGTGCCTGGGGTGTCAGAGGTGTACCTGGGGTGTCAGGTGTACCTGGGGTGTCAGGAGGTGGGCTGCAAAGAGTGTCAGAGGTGTACCTGGTAGTGTCAGAGGTGTACCTGGGGGTGTCAGAGGTGTGCCTGGGGGTATCAGAGGTGTATCTGGGAGTGTCAGACGTGTCTGGGAGTGGCCAAAGGGTGGCTGCAAATTCAGGAATGTCTAGGTGTACCTGGGAGTGTCTGAGGTGTACCTGGGAGTGTCAGAGGAGTACCTGGGAGTGTCAGAGGTGTATCTGGGGTGTCAGGGGTGTGCCTGGGGTGTCAGAGGTGTACCTGGGAGTGTCAGGGGTATGCCTGGGAGTGTCTGGGGGTGTACCTGGGAGTGTCAGGGGTGTACCTGGGGTGTCAGAGGTGTACCTGGGGAGTAGCAGAGATGTACCTGGGGTGTCAGGAGGTGTACCTGGGGTATCAGAGGTGTACCATGGAGTGTCAGTGGAGTACCTGGGGTATCAGAGGTGTACACCAAGGGTGTCGGAGGTGTACCTGGGGTGTCAGATGTGTACCTGGGAGTGTTAAAGGTGAACACAAATTATCTGAGGTGTACCAGGAAGTGTGAGGTGTACCTGGGAGTGTCAGAGGGTGTGCATTGGGAGGGTCAGAAATACCAGGGAGTGTCACAGGGAGTACATGGAAGTGTCAGGAGTGTGCCTGGGGTGTCGGGAGGTGGCCTTACGGGTGTCAGAGGGAGTTGTGGGGTGTCAAGGAGGTGTGCCTGGGGTGTCAGGTTGTACCTGGGGTGTCAGAGGTGTGCAGGGTCAGAGGGTGTGCCTGGGGTGTCAGGGGTGTACCCACAAGGGTGTCTGATGTGTACCTGGGAGTAGGGGAGTGTACCTGGGAGTGTCAGAGGAATTGTACCTGGGAGTGTCAGAGGTGTACCTGGGAGTGCCAGAGGTGTGAGTGGGGAGGTCAGAAGAATACAAGGGAGGTCACAGGGAGCATGGGGATGTCAGAGGTGCCTGGGAGTGTCAGAGGTGTGCCTGGGGAGTGTGAGAGGTGTACCTGGAGTGTCTGGGGTTTACCTAGGGAGTGTTAGAGGTATCTGGGAGTGTGAGAGGTACCTGGTGTAATGATTGATTCTCAGACCAAAGCTTACAGCCCAGAATTATGTCACATATAACAGCAAGTACACCACAGACCTCGTGGTACCACCGCATTCCAGGTTGACACACCTCAGGTCGACCCGAGGGACTTGACCTGGCCCGCTAATGACGTGAGCCGGTGACCTACAACCGCACCTAGCCAAGACACCTGGCCAGGACCACACCTGCACACAATTATCCAGATCAAACCAGTTTAGTGTTAATTGTTAGAGGTCAGAAGCCGGCTGGGCCGACCCCATATAAAGGCCCTACAGTCCCGTCCACGGGCATTCCTATTCCATTATCATTATCATTCTGGTTGCTGTCATCTCTCTCCCGTTCGGGTCGTCACTCGGTTCACTAAGCAGAGTCACGCACGTCCCCTCCCCAGGTCGGGAGGGAGACCTCCCGACCGGACCACGGCGTCGCCAGCTAAGCAGACTTTCCCATAGGAGGTAGCCCAGCCAGCACTCACTGGGCCTACGTCAGGGTACACGTGAGTCTTGTCAGAACGTCCTAGGGTGAGTTACCTACTGTGGGAAGTGTATTCATTCAGGTGTGTCCGAGAGTCAGTGTCAAGTAACGTAAAGCATAATGTGTTAGTACCCCGATATAATAGTGATATTAATGTGTCCATGTCATTGAGTGAATTAATAAATAGTTGTATCGAAGAGGTGTTTAACAAGTTGTCCCTTTAAGAAGTGATATATGTGTATTGACATACGAGATAAGATAAGCGTAGTGACGCTGTGCAAATAACATCCAGGCCACGCTACCAAGTTTCCTGTCTTTACATGCCTACTCTCTATACCTCCTATATATATATATATCTTCCTCTTCTCTGTTTATTTTGTCTCATTACACAGAGTAGTACCTGGGAGTGTCAGAGGTGTACCTGGGAGTGTCTGAGGTGTACCTGGGAGTGTCAGGGGAGAACCAGGGAGTGTAAGATGTGTACCTGGGAGTGTCAGAGGTGTACCAGGGAGTGTCAGAGGTGAACCAGGGAGTGTCAGAGGTGAACCAGGGAGTGTCTGAAGTGTACCTGGGAGTATCGGAGGTGTACCTGGGAGTATCGGAGGTGTACCTGGGAATGTCAGAGGTGTACCTGGTAGTATCATTGGTGTACCTGGGAGTGTCAGAGGTGTACCTGGAAGTGTCAGAGGTGTACCTGGGAGTATCTGAGGTGTACCTGGGAGTGTCAGAGGTGTACCAGGGAGTGTCAGAGGAGTACCTGGGAGAATCGGAGGTGTACCTGGGATTAAGGGTGTCAGGGGTTTTAACTGGGGTGTCAGGGGTGTAACTGGGAGTGGCGGAGGTGTTCCTTGGAGTGTCAGGGAGACACAGGAGTGTCAGAGGTGTACCTGGGAGTGTCGAGAGGTGTTCTGGGAGTGTCTGAGGTGTACCAGGGAGTGTATGAGGTGTACCTGGAAGTGTCAGAGGTGTACCTGGGAGTGTCGGAGATGTACCCGCAGTGTCAGAGTACCTGGAAGTGTCAGAGGTGTGCCTGGGGTGTCAGGGGTGTACCTGGGGTGTCAGATGTGCCTGGGTGTATCAGAGGTGTGCCTGGGGTGTCGAGGGTGTACCTGGGGTGTGAGAGTGTGCCTGGGGTGTCAGAGGTGTACGGGAGTGTCGGAGGTGTGCCTGGGAGGAGTCAAGGTGTACCTGGGAGTGTCAGAGGTGTACCTGGGGTGTCAGCGGTGTGCCTGGGAGTGTCTGAGGTGTGCCTGGGAGTGTCAGTGGTGTGCCTGGGGAGTGTCGGAGGTGTGCAGGGTGTCAGAGGTGTGCCTGGCAGTGTCAGCGGTGTGCCTGGGAGTATCAGAGGTGTGCCTGGGGTGGCAGAGGTGTGCCTGGGGAGTGTCACAGGGTGCCTGGGGGCGTCAAGGGGTACCTGGGGGTGTGAGAGGTGTGCCTGGGGTGTCAGGTGGTGTACCTCAGAGTGTCAGTGGTGTGCCTGGGCGTGTCATTGGTGTGCCTGGGGTGTCAGTGGTGTACCTGGGGTATCAGAGGTGTGCCTCAGGTATCAGAGGTATTGCAAGGGTGTCAGGGGTGTACCTGGGAGTGTCAGGGGTGTAACTGGGAGTGTTAGGGGTGGACATGGGAGTGTCTGAGGTGTACCTGGGAGTGTCAGAGAGCAGGGGAGTGTAAGAGGTGTACCTGGGAGTGTCAGAGGTGTGCAGGGAGTATCGGAGGTGTACCTGGGGAGTGTCGGAGGTGTGCCTGGGGTGTCGAGGTGTATTTGGGAGTGTCGGATGTGTGCCTGGGATGTCAGAGGTGTGCCAGGGAGTGTTAGAGGTGTGCCTGGGGTGTCAGAGGTGAACCAGGGAGTGTTAGAGGAGTACCTGGGAGTGGCAAGGTGTACCTGGGACTATCAGGTGTACCTGGGGTGTCAGAGTTATACTGGGACTATCGGAGGTGTACCTGGGAGTATCGGAGGTGTACCTGGGAGTAAAGGGGTGTACCAGGGAGTGTCAGTGGAGTACCTGGGAGTGTCAAGGGTGTACCTGGGAGTAAAGGGGTGTACCAGGGGTGTCAGTGGGTACCTGGGGTGTCAGAGGTGTGCCTGGGGTGTCAGTGGTGTGCCTGGGGTGTCTGAGGTGTGCCTGGGGTGTCAGGGGTGTGCATGGGGTGCCTGGGGTGTGCCTGAGGTGTCAGAGGTGTGCCTGGGGTGTGTGGTGTGCCTTGGGTGTCAGAGGTGTGCCTGGGGTGTCAGGGGTGTACCTGGGAGTGTCAGGAATGTACCTGGGGAGTATCTGAGGTGTCCAGGGTGTCAGAGGTACCTGGGAATGTCAGAGGTGTCTGGGAGTGTCTTGGGTGTACCTGGGAGTGTCAGAGTTGCCTGGGAGTGTCAGAGGGTGTTCCTGGGAGTGTCAAAGATGTGCCTGGGGTGTCTGAGGTGTGCCTGGGGTGTCTGAGGTGTGCCTGGGGTGTGGGGAGAACCAGGGGTGTAAGAGGTGTGCCTGGGAGTTTCAGTGGTGTAACTGGGGTGTCGAAGGTGTCTGGGGTATCAGTGTGCAGGGTGTCAGAGGGTGTACCAGGGAGTGTCGAGGGTGAACCAGGGGTGTCAGGGGGTGAACCAGGGAGTGTCTGAAGTGTATCTGGGGTATTGGAGGTGTACATGGGAGTATCGAGGTGTACCTGGGAGTATCGGAGGTGTGCCTGGGGAGTATCGGAGGTGTACCTGGGAGTATCAGAGGTGTACCTGGGAGTGTCAGAGTTGTACAGGGGTGTCAGAGGTGTGCCTGGGGTGTCAGAGGTGTGCAGAGGTGTCAGAGGTGTACCAGGAGTGTCAGGGTACCTGGGAGTATCAGAGGTGTGCCGAGTGTCAGAGGTGGCCTGGAGTGTCAGGGGTGTGCCTGGGGTGTCAGAGGTGTGCCTGGGGTGTTAGGGGTGTGCCTGGGAGTGCCGGAGGTGTGCCTGGGAGTGTCAGAGGTGTGCCTGGGAGTGTCGAGGTGTGCCAGAGAGATGTCAGTGGAGTACCTGGGGTATCAGAGGAGTGCCTGGGGTATCAGAGGTGTACCTGGGGTGTCAGAGGTGTGCCTGGGAGTGTGAGAAGTGTGCCTGTGGTGTGAGAAGTGTCTGGAGTGTCGGAGGTGTGCCTGGGGTGTCGGGTGTGTCTGGGGTGTCGGGTGTACCTGCAAGGTGTCAGGGTGGCTGGGGTGTTGGGGTGTGGCTGGGGTGTCTGGGGTGTACCTGGGGTGTCAGAGGTGTGCCTGGGGTAAAGGGGTGTACCAGGGGTGTCAGTGGGTACCTCAGGTGTCAGTGGTGTGCAGGGTGTCTGAGGTGTGCCTGGGAGTGTCAGGGGTGTGCCTGGGAGTGTCAGAGGTGTACCAGGGAGTGTCAGTGGGTACCTGGGGTGTCGGAGGTGTGCATGGGGAGTGTCGGATGTGTGCCTGGGACTCGGAGGTGTACCTGGGGTATGAGAGGTGTACTGGGGTGTCGGGTGTGCCTGGGGTGTCAGAGGTGTACCTGGGGTATCAGAGGTGTATCTGGGAATGTCAGGGGTGTGCGTGTGAGTGTCAGGGGTGTGGCTGGGGTGTCAGAGGTGTAACTGGGGTGAGAGGTATGCCTGGGGTATCAGAGGTATGCCTGGGTGTCAGTGGTGTGCCCTGGAGTGTCAGAGGTGTGCCTGGGAGTGTCATGGGTGTGCCAGGAATGTCAGTGGAGTGCCTGGGGTGTCAGAGGTGTACCTGGGGTGTTGGGGTGTGCCTGGGGTGTCAGGGGTGCCTGGGGTGTGAGAGTGTACAGGGTGTCGGAGGTGAGCCTGGGGTGTCCGGATAGGTGTACCAGGAATGTCAGTGGAGTACAGGAGTGTCAGGGGTGTACCTGGGGAGTATTAGAATGTACCTGGGAGTGGGGGTGTACCTGGGGGTGTGAGGGTGTACCTGGGAGTGTCGAGGTGAACCTGGGAGTGGGGTGCTGCAGAGAGATTCCAGATGTGTACTTGGGAGTGTCAGAGGTGTACCTGGTGTCGAGGGTGTACGCAAGTGTCTGAACTGTACCGCAGAATTGTCACGAGGTGTAACCTGGGAGTGTCAGAGGTGTGCAAGTGTCAGGAGGAATTGTACCTGGGAGTGTCAGAGGTGTGCCTGGCAGTGTCAGCGGTGTACCTGGGTGTCAGAGTGTACCTAGAGTGTCAGAGTGTACCTGGGACTGTCAGTGGGTACCTGGGAGGCGTCGAGGAGAGACCTGGGAGTGTCAGGGGTGTGCCTGGTGGTGTCGAGGTGATGTACCTGGGGTGTCAGAGGTGTGCAGGTTGTGAGGTACACTGGGGTATCAGAGGTTTACCAGAGTGTCAGTGGGTACCTGGGGAGTGTCAGAGGTGTACCTGGGAGTGTCAGGAGGTGTACATGTGAGTGTCAGGGTGTGAATGAGGTGTACCTTTAGTGTCAGGCTGTACGTGGGAGTGTCGGAGGTGTACCAGGGGAGTGCCAGAAATACCTGGAGGTGTCAGAGGGGTGGCAGGGAGTGTCAGTGGGTACCTGGGAGTGTCAGGCAAGTGTCAGAGTGCCTGGAGTGTCTGGGGTGTACCTGGTAGTGTCTGGGGTGTGCCTGGGGAGTGTCAGAGGGGTGGCGCAGGAGTGTCAGGGGTGTGCCTGGGAGTGTCAGGGTGTGCCTGGGAATGTCAGAGATTGTACTTGCAAGTGTCAGGGAGACCTGAGGGGTGTCAGTGGGTACTGGGAGTGTCGCAGGTGTTTCTAAGAGTGTCAGAGGTGTACCTGGGTGTCAGAGGTGTACTGGGGTGTGGATGTGTGCCCGTGGTGTCTGGGGTGTACCTGGGGTGTTTGAGGTGTACATGGGAATGCCTGGGGTGTACCTGGGAGTGTCAGAGGTGTACTGGGAGTGTGTGGGGCAGGTGTCAGAGGTGTACCTGGGTGTCCGGGGTACCTGGGAGTGTCAGGAATGTACCTGGGAGTACAGGAGGTGTACTGGAGTGTCAGAGGTGTACCTGGGAGGTCAGATGTGTACCTGAGTGTCTGTGGTATCTGGGCGTGTTGAGGTACCTGGGAGTGTCAGAGGAATACCTGGGAGTGTCAGAGGTACATGGGAGTGCCTTACCTGAGAGTGTCAGAGGTGTACCTGGGAGTGTGTGTGGTACCTGAGTGTCAGAGGTGGCCTGGGAGGTCAGGTGTGCACTGGAGCACAGAATGTACCCTGGGAGCATCTGAGTGTCCCTGGGAGTATCAGAGGAGTACCTGGGAATGTCAGAGGTGTATCTGGGAGAGGCCGGGTGTACCTGGGAGTGTCAGAGTTGTACCTAGGAGGTCAGAGGTGTTTCCCAGTGTCAGGATGCCTGTGAGTGTCTGAGGTGTACCTGGGAGTGCTGGGGAGAACCAGAGTGTAAGACGTGTACCTGGGAGTCTCAGAGGTACCAGGAGTGCAGAGGTACCAGGGAGGTCAGAGGTGAACCAGGGTGTGCCAGTGGAGTACCTGGGAGGCAGGGTGTACCTGGGAGTATCGGAGGTGTACCTGGGAATATCGGAGGTACCTGGGAGCCAGAGGTGTACCTGGGAGTGTTTGAGATGTACCCAGGAGTGTCAGAGGTGTACCTGGGAGTGCTCAGAGGTACCAGAGAGTGTCAGAGGTGAACCAGGGAGGTCAGGTACCAGGGGAGGTCAGTGGAGACCTGGGAGTGTCAAAGGTACCTGGGAGAATCAGAGGTGTACCTGGGAATATCGGAGGTGTACCTGGGAGTGCCAGAGGTGTACCTGGGAGTGCTTGAGGTGTACCTGGGGTGTCAGAGGTGCACCTGGGAGAGTAGAGGTGTACCCAAAGCGGAGGTACCTGGGAGTGTCAGAGGTACCTGGGAGGTCAGAGGTGTACCAGGGAATGTCAGTGGAGTACCTGGGAGTATCAGAGAGTACCTGGGAGTATCAGAGGTGTACCTGGGAGTGTCAGAGGTGTACCGGGAGTGAGAGAAGGCACCTGGAGTGTGAGAAGGGCACTGGGAGGTCGGAGGTGTGGGAGAGTCACCTGGGAGTGCCGAGGTGGCCTGGGAGTGTCAGGTGTACCTGGAGTGTCTGAGGTGCACATGGGAGGTCAGTGGTGTACCTGGGAGGCCGAGGTACCTGGGAGTGTCGGAGGTGTACCTGGGAGTGTCAGAGGTACCTGGGAGTGTCAGAGGAGTACCTGGGAGCGTCAAAGGAGCCTGGGAGGTCAGAGGTGTACCTGGGAGTGTCAGAGGTACCTGGGAGTGTCAGTGGTACCTGGGAGTGTCAGAGGTGTACCTGGGAGGTTGGTGTACCTGGGCGTGTCAGAGGTGTACCATGTCAGAGGAAACCAGGGAGGATAAGAGGTGTACCTGAGAGTGCAGAGGTGTACCTGGAGCACGGAGGTGCCCCGAGTGTCGGAGGTGACCTGGGAGGTGAGAACTGTACCTGGGATTGTCAGAGGTGTACCTGGGAGGTGTCGGAGGTGACCTGGGAGAGTCAGAGGTGTACCTGGAGAAATGGTGTACCTGGGAGAGTCAGAGGTGTACCTGGGAGTGTCTGAGGTACCTGGGAGGTCGGATGTGTACCTGGAGTGTCAGAGGTGTCCAGGGAGCAGAGGTGTCCTGGGAGGCCAGAGGTGAACCAGGTAGTGTTAGAGGAGTACCTGGGAGTGTCAGAGGTGTACCTGGGACAATGGGAGGTGTACCTGGAGTGTCAGAGGCATACCTGGGACTATCGGAGGTGTACCTGGGAGTATCGGAGGGTACCTGGGAGTGTCAGAGGTGTACCTGGGAGTATCGGAGGTGTACCTGGGAGTATCAGAGGTACCTGGAGTATCAGAGGTGTATCTGGGAGGTCAGGGGTGTACCTGGAAGTGTCAGTAACTGGGAGTGTCAGGGGTGTAACGGAGTGTCTGGGGTACCTGGGAGTGTCAGAGGTGTACCTAGGAGGTCAGAGGTGTACCTGGGAGGTCAGGGGTGTACATGGAGTGTCTGAGGTGTACCTGGGAGTGTCAGAGGTATACCTGGGACTATCGGAGGTGTACCTGGGAGTATCGGAGGTGTACCTGGGAGTATCGGAGGTGTACCTGAGTGTCAGTGGTGTACTTGGGAGTGTCAGTGGTGTGCATTGGGAGGTCAGGCTGTACCAGGGAGGTCAGTGGAATCTGGGAGTGTCAGAGGTGTGCCTGGGAGTGTCAGGGTGTACCTGGGAGTGTCTGAGGTGTACCTGGGAGTGTCAGGAGGTGTACCTGGGAGTGTCAGGGGTGTAACTGGGAGTCGAGGGTGTAACTGGGAGGTCAGAGGTATACCTGGGAGTATCAGAGGTATACTGTACCTGGGAGTGTCAGTGGTGTACCTGGGAGTGTCAGAGGTGTACCTGGGAGTGTCAGAGGTGTACCTGGGAGTGTCGGAGGTGTTCCTGAGAGTGTCAGAGGTGTACCTGAGGTCAGGAGGTGCACCGGAGTGTCAGATGTGTACCTGGGATTGTCTGGGGTGACCTGGGAGTGTCTGAGGTGCACCTGGGAGTGTCAGAGGAGTACCTGAGGAGTGTCAGAGGTGTTCCTGAGAGTGTGTGGGTGTACCTGGGAATGTCAGAGGTGTACCTGGGAGTGTCTGGGGTTGTACTGGAGTGTCGAGGTGTACCTGGGAGTATCAGAGGTGTACCTGGGAGTGTCAGAGGTGTACCTGGGAGGTGTGAAATGTACCTGGGAGTGTCGGAGATGAACCTGAGTGTCGGAGGTGTACCTGCGAGAGTCAGAGGTGTACCTGGGAGTGTCAGAGGTACCTGGGAGGTCAGAGGTGTACATGGGACTGTCAGAGGAGTACCTGGGACTGTCAGAGGAGTATCTGGGAGGTCAAAGGAGAATCTGGGAGTGTCAGAGGTGTACCTGGGAGGTCAGGTGGAGTACCGGGAGGTCAGGAGGTGTACCTGGGAGTATCAGAGGTGTACCTGGGAGTATCAGAGGTGTACCTGGGAGTGTCAGAGGTGTACCTGTGAGTGTGAAGGCACTGGGAGTGTCGGATGTGAACCTGGGAGTGTCGGAGGTGTACCTGCGAGAGTCAGAGGTGTACCTGGGAGTGTCAGAGGTGTACCAGGGAGGTCAACGGTGTACCTGGGAGTGTCAGTGGTGTACCTGGGAGTGTCAGAGGTGTACCTGGGAGGTCAGAGGTGTACCTGGGAGTATCAGACGTTTACCAGGAGTGTCAGTGGAGTACCTGGGAGTGTGAGAGGTGCACTGGGAGTGTCAGAGGTGTACCTGGGAGGTCAGATGTGTACCTGGGAGGTGTGTGAAGTGTACCTGGGAGTGTCGGAGGAACCTGGAGTGTCGGAGGTGTACCTGCGAGAGTCAGAGGTGTACCTGGGAGTGTCAGAGGTGACCTGGGAGTGTCAGCGGTGTACCTGGGAGTGTCAGAGGGTGTACCTGGAGGCCAATGGTGTACCTGGGAGGTCAGCGGTGTACCTGGGAGTGTCTGAGGTGTACCTGGGAGGTCAGTGGTGTACCTGGGAGTGTCGGAGGTACCGGGAGTGTCAGAGGTGTACCTGGCAGTGCTGGGCGGTGGCACTGGGAGTGTCTGAGGTGTACCTGGGAGGTCAGAGGTGTACCTGGGAGTGTCAGAGGGGTACCCGGGTGCCAAAGGAGTACCTGGGAGTGTCAGAGGATTACCTGGGAGTGTCAGAGGTGTACCTGGGAGTATCAGAGGTGTACCTGGGAGGTCAGGGTGTACCTGGGAGTGTCAGGGGTGTACCTGGGAGTGTCAGGGTGTACCTGGGAGTGTCAGGGGTGTACCTGGAGGCCTGTGGGTGTTCCTGGGAGTGTCAGAGGTGTACCTGGGAGTGTCGGAGGTGTCCCTTGGAGTGTCAGAGGAGTACCTGGGAGTGTCAGAGGTGTACCTGGAGTGTCAGAGGTGTTCTGGGAGGTCTGAGGTGTACCAGGGAGGTGGAGTGAGGCGTACCTGAAGTGTCAGAGGTGTACCTGGGAGGTCGGAGATGTACCACGCGAGGTCAGAACAGTACCTGGAAGTGTCAGGAGGTGTACCTGGGAATGTCAGGGGTGTACCTGGGAGTGTCAGATGTACCTGGGTGTATCAGAGGTGTACCTGGGAGTGTCGAGGTGTACCTGGGAGTGTGGGAAGGTACCTGGGAGTGTCGAAGGTGTGACCTGGGAGTGTCGGAGGTACCTGGGAGAGTCAAGCCTGGAGTGTCAGAGGTGTACCTGGGAGTGTCAGCGTGCTACCTGGGAGGTCTGAGGTGTACCTGGGAGTGTCAGTGGTGTACCTGGGAGTGTCGGAGGTGTACCTCGGAGGTCAGGAGGTACCTGGGAGTGTCAGAGGTGTACCTGGCAGTGTCAGCGGTGTACCTGGGAGTGTCAGCGGTACCGGGAGTGTCAGAGGTGTACCTGGGAGTGTCAGAGGTGTACCTGGGAGTGTCAGAGGAGTACCTGGGAGCGTCAAAGGAGTACCTGGGAGTGTCAGAGGTGTACCTGGGAGTGTCAGTGGTGTACCTGGAGTGTCAGAGGTGCAACCTGGGCGTGTCATTGGTGTACCTGGGGAGTGTCAGAGGTGTACCGGGAGTATCAGAGGTGTACCTCGGAGTATCAGAGGTGTACCTGGGAGTGTCAAGGTACCTGGGAGGCTGTCGGGTGTAACTGGGAGTGCCAGTGTAACTGGGAGAGTCAGAGGTGTACCTGGGAGTGTCAGAGGTGTACCTGGGAGTGTCTGAGGTGTACATGGGAGTGCCTGAGGTGTACCTGGGAGGTCAGAGGAAACCAGGGAGTGTAAGAGGTACCTGGGAGAGTCAGCGGTGTACCTGGGAGCATCGGAGGTGTACCTGGGAGGTCGGAGGTACCTGGGAGTGTCGGAGGTGTACCTGGGAGTGTCGAGGTGTACCTGGGAGGTCCGAGGTGTACTTGGGAGTGTCGGATGTGTACCTGGGAGGTCAGAGGTACCAGGGAGGCTAGAGGTGTACCTGGGAGGTCAGAGGTGAACCAGAGTGTTAGAGGAGTACCTGGGAGGTCAGAAGTGTACCTGGGACTATCGGAGGTGTACCTGGGAGTGTCAGAGTATGTACCTGGGACTATCGGAGGTGTACCTGGGAGTATCGGAGGTACCTGGAGTGTCAGAGGTAACTGGGAGTATCAGAGGTGTATCTGGGAGTGTCGGTTGTACCTGGAAGTGTCAGGGTGTAAATGGGAGTGTTAGAGGTGTAACTGGGAGTGTCTGGGGTGTACCTGGGAGTGTCAGAGGTGTACCTGGGAGTGTCAGGGTGTACCTGGGAGTGTCTGATGTACCTGGGAGGCCAGAGGTGTACCTGGAGTGTCAGTGTACCAGGGAGTGTCAGTGGAGTACCTGGGAGGCCGGAGGTGTACCTGGGAGTGTCGGATGTACCTGGGACTACTGGAGGTGTACCTGGGAGACGGAGGTACCTCGGAGGTGAGAGGTGTACCTGGGAGTGTGAGAGGTACCTGGGAGCATCAGAGGTGTATTTGGAGTGTCAGGGTGTACGTGTGAGTGCTGGGGGTGTAACTGGGAGTGTCGGAGGTGTAACTGGAGTGTCAGAGGTATACCTGGGAGTACTGAGAGGTATACCTGGGAGTGTCAGTGGTGTACCTGGAGTGTCAGAGGTGTACCTGGGAGTGTCAGAGGTGCACCTGGGAGGCTCAGATGTGTACCTGGGAGTGTCTGGTATCTGGGAGTGTCTGGAGGTGTACCTAGGAGTGTCAGAGGAGTACCTGAGAGGTCAGAGGTGTTCCTGAGAGTGTCAGGGTGTACCTGGGAGTGTCAGAGGTGTACCAGGGAGTGTCAGTGGAGTACCTGGGAGGTCAAAGGTATTCTGGGAGTATCGGAGGTGTACCTGGAATATCGCAGGTGTACCTGTGAGTGCCAGAGGTGTACCTGGGAGTGTCATAGGTGTACCAGGGAATGTCAGTGGAGTACCTGGGAGTGTCGGAGGTTAACCTGGGAGTGTCGGAGGTGTACCTGCGAGAGTCAGAGGTGTACCTGGGAGGTCAGAGGTGTACCTGGGAGTGTCAGCGGTGTGCCTGGGAGTGTCTGAGGTGTACCTGGGAGTGTCTGAGGTGTAACCTGGGGAGGTCAGGTGGTACCTGGGAGGTCGGAGGTGTACCTGGGAGTGTCAGAGGTGCACTGCAGTGTCAGCGGTGTGTACCTGGGAGTGTCAGAGGTGTACCTGGGAGTGTCAGAGGTGTACCTGGGACTGCCAGAGGAGTACCTAGGAGCGTCAAAGGAGAACCTGGGAGGCCGAGGTGTACCTGGTAGTGTCAGTGGTGGTACCTGGGAGTTTCAGAGGTGTGCCTGGGAGTGTCAGAGGTGTACCTGGGAGTATCAGAGGTTTACCAGGGAGGTCAGTGAGTACCGAGTGTCAGAGGTACCTGGGAGGTCAGAGGTACATGGGAGGTCAGGAGGTGTACATGGGAGTGTCGGAGGTGTACCAGGAGGTCAGAGGAATACCTGGGAGTGTCAGGGTGTACCAGGGAGTGTCTGAGGTGTACCTGGGAGTATCGGAGGTGGCCCTGGTCAGAGGTGTAACTGGGAGTGTCGAAGGTGTATCTGGGAGTATCAGAGGTGTACCTGAGGAGTGTCAGAGGTGTACCAGGGAGAGCAGAGGTGTACCAGGGGAGGTCAGAGGTGAA
This sequence comes from Homarus americanus, assembly GCF_018991925.1. NCBI lineage: Eukaryota > Metazoa > Arthropoda > Malacostraca > Decapoda > Nephropidae > Homarus > Homarus americanus. The sequence goes on from NW_024750322.1 coordinate 15,311, forward strand.
CCAGGAGGTCAGGGGTGAACCAGGAGTGTCTGAGGTGTACCTGGGAGTATTGAGGTGTACCTGGGAGTATCGGAGGTGTACCTGGGAGTATCAGAGGTGTACCTGGGAGTGTCAAAGGTGTACCAGGGAGTGTCAGTGGAGTACCTGGGAGGTCAAAGGTGTACCTGGGAGTATCGGAGGTGTACCTGGGAATATCGGAGGTGTACCTGGGAGTGCCAGAGGTGTACCTGGGAGTGTTTGAGATGTACCTAGGAGGTCTGCAGAGGTGTACCTGGGAGGTCAGAGGTGTACCTGGGGTGTCAGAGGTGTACCTGGGAGTGTTAGAGGTTTACCTGGGAGTTCAGAGGTGTGCCTGGGAGTGTCAGAGGTGTACCTGGGAGTGTCAGAGGTGTACATGGGAGGTCAGAGGTGTAAATGGAGTTCCAGAGGTGTGCCTGGGAGGTCAGAGGTGTACCTGGGAGTATCAGAGGTTTACCAGGAGGTCAGTGGAGTACCTGGGAGGTCAGAGGTGTACCTGAGGGTCAGAGGTGTACATGGGAGGTCAGAGGTGTACATGGGAGTGTCGGAGGTGTACCAGGGAGTGTCAGAGGAATACCTGGGAGTGTCAGCCAGAGGCCAGGAGTGCCCAGTGCCAGGAGTGCCTGTGCGGCCCAGGCCAGGTGTACCTGGGAGTGTCAAGGTGTACCTGGGAGTGTCAGGGTACCAGGGAGGTCAGTGGAGTACCTGAGGTCAGGGGTGTACCTGGAGTGTCAGTGGAGTACCCAAGGTCGGAGGTGTTCAAGAGTGTCAGAGGTGTACCTGGGAGTGTCAGAGGTGTCCATGGGAGGCCTGGGGTGTACCTGAGAGTGTCAGAGGTGTACCTGGGAGTGTGTGGGTGTAACCTTGAGTGTCAGGTGTACCTGGGAGTGTCAGGTGTACCTGGGAGTGTCAGGAATGTACCTGGGAGTATCTGAGGTGTCCCTGGGAGTATCAGAGGAGTACCTGGGAATGTCAGAGGTGTATCTGGGAGGTCTTGGGTGTACTGTGAGTGTCAGAGTTGTACCTGGGAGTGTCAGAGGTGTTCCTGGGAGGTCAGAGATGTACCTGGGAGTGTCTGAGGTGTACCTGGGAGTGTCTGTGTAACTGGGAGTGTCAGGAGAACCAGGAGTGTAAGACGTGTACCAGGAGTGTCAGGAGGTGAACCAGGAGTGTCTGAGGTGTACCTGGGAGTATTGAGGTGTACCTGGGAGTATCGGAGGTGCACCTGGGAGTATCAGAGGTGTAACTGGGAGTGTCGAAGGTGTATCTGGGAGTATCAGAGGTGTACCTGGGAGTGTCAGAGGTGTACCAGGAGTCAGAGGTGTACCAGGAGTGTCAGGAGGTGAACCAGGGAGTGTCAGGGGTGAACCAGGGAGGTCTGAGGTGTACCTGGGAGTATTGAGGTGTACCTGGAGTAATGGAGGTGTACCTGAGATCAGAGGTGTACCTGGGAGTGTCAAGGTGTACCAGGAGGTCAGTGGAGTACCTGGGAGGTCAAAGGTGTACCTGGAGTATCGGAGGTGTACCTGGGAATATCGGAGGTGTACCTGGGAGTGCCAGAGGTGTACCTGGGAGGTTTGGAGATGTACCTAGGAGTGTCAGAGGTGTACCTGGGAGGTCAGAGGTGTACCTGGGGTGTCAGAGGTGTACCTGGGAGGTTAGAGGTGTACCTGGGGAGTGCCGGAGGTGTACCTGGGAGGTCAGAGGTGTCCCTGGAGTGTCAGAGGTGTACCAGGGAATGTCAGTGAGCACCTGGGAGTATCAGAGGAGTACCTGGGAGCATCAGAGGTGGGTACCTGGAGGTCAGAGGTGTACCTGGGAGTGTGAAAAGTGTACCTGGGAGTGTGAGAAGTGTACCTGGGAGTGTCGGAGGTGTACCTGAGAGTCAAAGGTGTACCTGGGAGGTCAGAGGTGCACCTGGAGTGTCAGCGGTGTACCTGGGAGTGTCTGAGGTGTACCTGGGAGGTCAGTGGTGTACCTGGGAGTGTCGGAGGTGTACCTGGGAGTGTCGAGGTGTACCTGGGAGTGTCGAGGTGTACCTGGGAGTGTCGGAGGTACCTGGGAGTGTCGAGGTGTACCTGGGAGTGTCGGAGGTGCACTGGAGGTCGAGGTGTACCTCGAGTGTCAGAGGTGTACCTGGGAGGTCAGAGGTGTACCTGGGAGGTCAGAGGAGTACCTGGGAGCGTCAAAGAGTACCTGGGAGGTCAGAGGTGTACCTGGGAGTGTCAGTGGTGTACCTGGGAGTGTCAGAGGTGTACCTGGGAGGGTCATTGGTGTACCTGGGCGTGTCAGAGGTGTACCTGAAGCAGAGGAAACAAGGGAGTTTAAGAGGTACCTGAGGTCAGAGGTGTACCTGGGAGTATCGGAGGTGTACCTGGGAGGCGGAGGTGCAGTGGGAGTGTCGGATGTGTACCTGGGAGGCAGAGGTGTACCAGGGAGTGTTAGAGGTGTACCTGGGAGTGCTGAGGTGAACCAGGTGTGTTAGGAGGAGTACCTGAGGTCAGGGGTGTACCATTAGTGTCAGTGGGTAACTGGGGAGTGTGGAGGAGTATCTGGGAGTGTCGGATGTGTACCTAGAATTATCAGAGGTGTACCTGGGAGTATCAGAGGTGTACCTGGGAGTAACGGAGAGGTGTACCTGGGAGTGTCAGACGTGTACCTGGGAGTATCAGAGGTGTATCTGGGAGTGTCAGGGGTGTACCTGGAAGTGTCAGGGGTGTAACTGGGAGTGTCAGGGGTGTAACGGAGTGTCTGGGGTGTACCTGGGAGTGTCAGAGGTGTACCTAGGAGTGTCAGAGGTGTACCTGGGAGTGTCAGGGGTGTACATGGGAGTGTCTGAGGTGTACCTGGGAGTGTCAGAGGTATACCTGGGACTATCGGAGGTGTACCTGGGAGTATCGGAGGTGTACCTTGGAGTGTCAGAGTTGTAACTGGGAGTATCAGAGGTGTATCTGGGAGTGTCGGGTGTACCTGGAAGTGTCAGGGGTGTATCTGGGAGTGTCAGGGGTGTAACTGGGAGTGTCTGGGGTGTATCTGGGAGTGTCAGTGGTGTACTTGGGAGTGTCAGGGTTGTACCAGGGAGTGTCCTTGGAATACCTGGGAGTGTCAGAGGTGTGCCTGGGAGTGTCAGGGGTGTACCTGGGAGTGTCTGAGGTGTACCTGGGAGTGTCAGAGGTGTACCTGGGAGTGTCAGGGGTGTACCAGGGAGTGTCAGGGGTGTACCAGGGAGTGTCAGTGGAATACCTGGGAGTGTCGGAGGTGTTCCTAAGAGTGTCAGAGGTGTACCTGGGAGTGTCAGAGGTGTATCTGGGAGTGTCAGAGGTGAACCAGGGTGTGTCAGAGGAGTACCTGGGAATGTCAGAGGTGTACCTGGGACTATCGGAAGTGTACCTGGGAGTATTGGAGGTCTACCTGGGAGTCTCAGAGGTATACCTGGGAGTATCACAGGTGTACCTGGTAGTGTCAGAGGTGTACCTGGGAGTGTCAGAGGTGTACCAGAGAATGTCAGTGGAGTACCTGGGAGTATCAGAGGAGTACCTGGGAGTATCAGAGGTGTACCTGGGAGTGTCAGAGGTGTACCTGGGAGGTCAGGTGTACCTGGGAGGTCAGAGGTGTACCTGGGAGTGTCAGGGTACCTGGGAGTGTCAGGAGGTATCAGGGAGTGTCAGTGGAGTACCTGGGAGTGTCAAATGTATTCCTGGGAGTATCGGAGGTGTACCTGGGAATATCGCAGGTGTACCTGTGAGTACCAGAGGTGTACCTGGGAGTATCAGAGGTGTACCAGGGAATGTCAGTGAGCAACCTGGGAGTGTCAGAGGTGTACCTGGGAGATCAGAGGTACCTGGGAGTGTCAGAGGTGTACCTGGGAGTGTGTGAAGGTACCTGGGAGTGTCAGAGGTGCACCAGGGAGTGTCAACGGCGCACGGGAGGTCTGAGGTGTACCTGGGAGGTATGCGGTGTACCTGGGAGGGTCTGGAGGTGCACTGAGGTCAGGGTGTACCTGGGAGGTCGGAGGTACCTGAGTGTCAGAGGCGTACCTGGCAGTGTCAGCTGTACCTGGGAGGTCAGAGGTGTACCTGGGAGTGTCAGAGGTGTACCTGGGACTGTCAGGAGGAGTATCTGGGAGGTCAAAGGAGAATCTGGGAGTGTCAGAGGTGTACCTGGGAGTGTCAGTGGAGTACCTGGGAGGTCAGGAGGTACCTGGGAGTATCAGAGGTGTACCTGGGAGTATCAGAGGTGTACCTGTGAGGTGTGTGAAGTGTACCTTGGGAGTGTCGGAGGTGAACCTGGGAGGTGTCGGAGGTGTACCTGGGAGTGTCAGTGGAGTACCTGGGAGGTCAGAGGTGTACCTGGGAGTATCAGAGAGGTACCTGGGAGTGTCAGAGGTGTACCTGGGAGGTGTGAAGTGTACCTGGGAGGTTCGGAGGTGAACCTGGGAGTGTCGGAGGGTGTACCTGCGAGAGTCAGAGGTACCTGGGAGTGTCAGAGGTGTACCAGGGAATGTCAACGGTGTACCTGGGAGTGTCAGAGGTGTACCTGGGAGGCCGAGGTGTACCTGGGAGTATCAGACACCAGGGAGTGTCAGTGGAGTACCTGGGAGTGTGAGAGGTGTACCTGGGGTGTACATGGGAGTGTCTGAGGTGTACCACAGAGTGTATGAGGTGTAACCTTTAGTGTCAGAGCTGTACATGGGAGTGTCGGAGGTGTACCAGGGAGGTCAGAGGTGCACCTGGGAGTGTCAGGGTGTACCAGGAGTGTCAGTGTAGGCACTGGAGTGTCAGGTGTACCTGGGAGTGTGGGCTGAGGTACCTGGGAGTGTCTGAGGTGTACCTGGGAGTGTGAGGTACCTGGGAGGTCAGGAGGTGTACCTGGGAGTGTCAGGGTGTACCAGGAGGTCAGTGGAGCAACCTGAGGTCAGAGGAATACCTGGGAGTGTCAGGAGGTACATGGGGAGTGCCTGCGGTGTACCTGAGAGTGTCAGAGGTACCCAGGGAGTGGTGTGTGGGGTGTACCTTGGAGTGTCAGAGGTGCTTGGGAGTGTCAGGGGTGTACCTGGGAGTATCAGGAATGTACCTGGGAGTGTCTGAGGTCCCTGGGAGGTCAGAGGATACCTGGGGAACAGAGTGGTCTTGGGAGTGTCTTGGGTGTACCTGGGAGGTCAGTGTTGTACCTGGGAGTGTCAGAGGTGTAACTGGGAGTGTCAGAGATGTACCTGGGAGTATCTGAGGTGTACCTGGGAGTGTCTGAGGTGTACCTGGGAATGTCAGGGGAGAACCAGGAGTGTAAGAGGTGTACCTGGGGAGTTCCAGAGGTGTAACTGGGAGTGTCGGAGGTGTATCTGGGAGGTGTACCTGGTAGTGTCAGAGGTGTACCAGGAGGTCAGAGGTGAACCAGGGAGTGTCAGTGGTGAACCAGGGAGTGTCTCAGGTGTACCTGGGAGTATTGGAGGTACCTGGGAGTATCGGAGGTGTACCTGGGAGTATCAGAGGTGCACCGGGAGTGTCAGAGTTGTACCAGGGAGGTCAGGAGTACCTGGGAGTGTCAAAGGTACCTGGGCATCGAGGTTACCTGAATATCGGAGGTGTACCTGGGAGTGTCGGATGTGTACCTGGGACTATCGGAGGTGTACCTGGGAGTATCGGAGGTGTACCTGGGAGTGTCAGAGGTGTACCTGGGAGTGTCAGAGGTGTTCCTGGGAGTATCAGAGGTGTATCTAGGAGTGTCAGGGGTGTACGTGGGAGTGTCAGGGGTGTAACTGGGAGTGTCGGAGGTGTAACTGGGAGTGTCAGAGGTATACCTGGGAGTATCAGAGGTATACTGTACCTGGGAGTGTCACTGGTGTACCTGGGAGTGTCAGAGGTGTACCTGGGAGTGTCAGAGGTTTACCTGGGAGTGTCGGAGGTGTTCCTGAGAGTGTCAGAGGTGTACCTGGGAGTGTTAGAGGTGTACCTCGGAGTGTCAGATGTGTACCTGGGAGTGTCTGGGGTGTACTTGGGAGTGTCTGAGGTGTACCTGGGAGTGTCAGAGGAGTACCTGAGAGTGTCAGAGGTGTTCCTTAGAGTGTCTGGGGTGTACCTGGGAATGTCAGAGGTGTACCTGGGAGTGTCTGGGGTTGTACCTCGGAGTGTCAGAGGTGTACCTGGGAGTGTCAGGGGTGTACCTGGGAGTGTCAGAGGTGTATCAGGGAGTGTCAGTGGAGTACCTGGGAGTGTCAAAGGAATTCCTGGGAGTATCGGAGGTTTACCTGGGAATATCGCAGGTGTACCTGTGAGTGCCAGAGGTGTACCTGGGAGTGTCAGAGGTGTACCAGGGAATGTCAGTGGAGTACCTGGGAGTGTCAGAGGTGTACCTGGGAGTATCAGAGGTGTACCTAGGAGTGTCAGAGGTGTACCTGGGAGTGTGACAAGTGTACCTGGGAGTGTCGGAGGTGAACCTGGGAGTGTCGGAGGTGTACCTGCGAGAGTCAGAGGTGTACCTGGGAGTGTCAGGAGGTGTACCTGGGAGGCCCACTGCACCTGGGAGGTCAACGGTGTACCTGGGAGTGTCTGAGGCGTACCTTGGAGTGTCTGGAGGTGCACCTGGAGGTCTGAGGTGTACCTGGGAGTGTCCGGTGTGTACCTGGGAGTGTCGGAGGTGTACCTGGGAGGCCTGGTGTACCTGGCAGTGTCACGGTGTACCTGGGAGTGTCAGAGGTGTACCTGTAGTGTCAGGTGCACAGGGACTGGTTGGGAGGAGTATCTGAGCCGCTAAATGAGAACTGGGAGGTTGGGGAGGTGCACCTGGTAGTGCTGTGGTGTACCTGGCAGTGTCAGAGGTGCACCTGGGAGTCAGAGGTGCACCTGGGAGTATCAGAGGTTTACCAGAGAGTGTCAGTGGAGTACCTGGGAGTGTCAGAGGTATACCTGGGAGTGTCAGAGGTGTACATGGGAGTGTCTGAGGTGTACCAGAGAGTGTATGAGGTGTACCTTTTAGTGTCAGAGCTGTATATGGGAGTGTCGGAGGTGTGCCAGGGAGTGTCAGAGGAATATCTGGGAGTGTCAGAGGTGTACCTGGGAGTGTCAGGGGTGTACCAGGGAGTGTCAGTGGAGTACCTGGGAGTGTCAGGGGTGTACCTGGGAGTGTCAGGAGTGTACCTGGGAGTGTCAGGAGTGTACCTGGGAGTGTCTGAGGTGTGCCTGGGAGTGTCAGAGGTGTACCTGGAAGTGTCAGGGGTGTACCAGGGAGTGTCAGTGGAGTACCTGGGAGTGTCGGAGGTGTTCCTAAGAGTGTCAGAGGTGTACCTGGGAGTGTCAGAGGTGTACCTGGGAGTGTCAGAGGTGAACCAGGGTGTGTCAGGGGAGTACCTGGGAATGTCAGAGGCACCTGGGAGGGTCAGAGGTGTACTGGGAGTGTCAGATGTGACCTGGGAGTGTCTGGGGTGTACCTGGGTGATCTGAGGTGTACATGGGAGGTCAGAGGAATACCCTGGAGTGTCAGAGGTGTACATGGGAGTGCCTGCGGTGTACCTGAGAGTGTCAGAGGTGTACCTAGGAGGTGTGTGGGGGTGACCTGGAAGTGTCAGAGGTGACTTGGGAGTGTCAGGGGTGTACCTGGGAGTATCAGGAATGTACCTGGGAGTGTCTGAGGTGTCCCTGGGAGTGTCAGAGGAGCACCTGGGAATGTCAGGTATCTGGGAGTGTCTTGGGTGTACCTGGGAGTGCCAGTGTGTACCTGGGAGTGTCAGAGGTGTAACTGGGAGTGTCAGAGATGTACCTGGGAGTGTCAGGGGAGAACCAGGGAGGTAAGAGGTGTACCTGAGTTCCAGAGGTAACTGGGAGTGTCGGAGGTGTATCTGGGAGTATCAGAGGTGCACTAGTAGTGTCAGAGTGTACCAGGGAGGTCAGAGGTGAACCAGGGAGTGTCTCAGGTGTACCTGGGAGTATTGGTGTACCTGGAGTATCGGAGGTGTACCTGGGAGTGATCAGAGGTGTACCTGGGAGTGTCAGAGGTGTACCAGGTTGTGTCAGTGGAGTACCTGGGAGGTCAAAGTGTACCTGGGAGATCGGAGGCCTGAATATCGGAGGTGCACCTGGGAGTGCCGAGGCCTGGGAGTGTTTGATATGTACCTGGGAGTGTCAGAGGCCTGAGTGGTCAGAGGTGTACCTGGGGTGTCAGGAGGTGTACCGAGTCAGAGGTGCACTGGGAGTGTCAGAGGTGTACCTGGGAGTCCTGAGGTGTACCTGGGAGTGTCAGAGGTATACCGGGATGTCAGGGGTGTACCAGGAATGTCAGTGGAGCTACCTGGGAGTATCAGGAAGTACCTGGGAGTATCAGAGGTACCTGGGAGGTCAGAGGTACCTGGGAGTGTGAGAAGTGTACTCGGAGTGTGAGAAGTGCACCTGGGAGGTCGGAGGTACCTGGGAGAGTCAAAGGTGTACCTGGGAGGCTCAGAGGTGTACCTGGGAGGTCAGAGGTGTACCTGGGAGTGTCAGAGGTGTACCTGGGAGTGTCAGGAGTGGTAATTTGGGAGTGTCTGAGGTACCTGGGAGTGTCAGAGGTGTAACCTGGGAGTGTCAGAGGTGTACCTGGGAGTGTCAGAGGTGTACCTGGGAGTGTCAGGAGTGTACCTGGGAGTGTCTGAGGTGTACCTGGGAGTGTCTGAGGTACCTGGGAGGCAGAGGTGTACCTGGAGTGATCAGGGGTACCAGGGAGGTCAGTGAGCACCTGGGAGTGTCGGAGGTTCCTAAGTGTGTCAGAGGTGTACCTGGGAGGTCAGAGGTGTACCTGGGAGTGTCAGAGGTGCATTGGGAGGCAGATGTGTACCTGGGAGTGTCTGGGGTGTACCTGTGTATCTGAGGTGTACCTGGGAGGTCAGAGGAATACCTGGGAGGTCAGAGGTGTACATGGGAGGCCTGCGGTGTACCTGAGTGTCAGAGGTGTACCTGAGTATCAGAGAGTACCTGGGAGTATCAGAGGTACCTGGGAGGCCAGGAGGTGTACCTGGGAGTGTGAGAAGTGTACCTGGGAGTGTGAGAAGGTACCTGGGAGGTCGGAGGTGTACCTGAGAGTCAAATGTGTACCTGGGAGTGTCAGAGGTGTACCTGGGCGTGTCAGAGGTGTACCCGGGAGTGTCTGAGGTGCACCTGGGAGTGTCAGGTGGTGTACCTGGGAGTGTCGGAGGTACCTGGGAGTGTCGGAGGTGTACCTGGAAGTGTCAGGAGGTGTACCTGGGAGTGTCAGAGGTGTACCTGGGAGTATCAGAGGTGTAGCTGGGAGTGTCGGTGTACCTGGAAGTGTCAGGTGTAACTGGGAGTGTTAGGGGTGTAACTGGGAGTGTCTGGGGTGTACCTGGGAGTGTCAGAGGTGTACCTGGAGTGTCAGGGGTGTACCTGGGAGTGCTGAGGTGTACATGGGAGGTCAGAGGTGTACCTGGGAGTGTGGGTGCACCAGGGAGGTCAGTGGAGTACCTGGGGAGTGTCGGAGGTGTACCTGGGAGAGTGTCGGATGTGTACCTGGGACTATCGAGGTACCTGGGAGTATCGGAGGTGTACTCGGGAGGCCGAGGTGTACCTGGGAGCATCAGAGGTGTATCTGGGAGTGTCAGGGGTGTACATGTGAGTGTCAGGGGTGTAACCTGGGAGTGTCGGAGGTGTAACTGGAGTGTCAGAGGTATACCTGGGAGTATCAGAGGTATACCTGGGAGTGTCAGTGGTGTACCTGGGAGTGTCAGAGGTACCTGGGAGTGTCAGGAGGTGTACCTGGGAGTGTCGGAGGTGTTCCTGAGAGTGTCAGAGGTGTACCTGGGAGTGTCAGAGGTGTACCTGGGAGGTCAGATGTACCTGGGAGTGTCTGGGGTGTACCTGAGAGTGTCTGAGGTGTACCTGGGAGGTCAGAGGAGTACCTGAGAGTGTCAGAGGTGTTCCTGGGAATGTCAGAGGTGTACCTGGAGTGTCTGGGTTGTACCCGGAGGTCATAGGTGTACCTGGGAGGTCAGGGTGTACCTGGGAGTGTCAGAGGTGTACCCAGAGTGCAGTGGGTACCTGGGAGTGTCAAAGGTATTCCTGGGAGTATCGGAGGTGTACCTGGGAATATCGCAGGTGTACCTGTGAGTGCAGAGGTGTACCTGGGAGGTGTCAGGTGCACCAGGGAATGTCAGTGGAGTACCTGGGAGGTCAGAGGTGTACCTGGGAGTATTAGAGGCGTACCTGGGAGTATCAGAGGTGTACCTGGGAGTGTGAGAAGTGTACCTGGGAGTGTCGGAGGTGAACCGGAGTGTCGGAGGTGTACCTGCGAGAGCAGAGGTGTGACCTGGGAGTGTCAGAGGTGTACCTGGGAGGCCAAGGTGTACCTGGGAGTGTCTGAGGTGTACCTGGGAGTGTCTGAGGTGTAACCTGGGAGTGTCAGGGGTGTACCTGGGAGGTCGGAGGTGTGCACTGGGAGTGTCAGAGGTGTACCTGGCAGTGTCAGCGGTGTACCGGGAGTAACAGGTGTACCTGGGAGGTCAGAGGTACCTGGGACTGTCAGAGGAGTACCTGGGAGCGTCAAGGGAGAACCTGGGAGTGTCAGAGGTGTACCTGGTAGTGTCAGTGGTGTACCGGAGTGTCAGAGGTGTACCTGGGAGTATCAGAGGTTTACCAGGAGTGTCAGTGAGTACCTGGGAGTGTCAGGGGTGTACCTGAGTGTCAGAGGTGCTACATGGGAGTGTCTGAGGTGTACCAGAGAGTGTATGAGGTGTACCTTTAGTGTCAGAGCTGTACATGGGAGTGTCGGAGGTGCACCAGGGAGTGTCAGAAATCACCTGGGAGTGTCAGGGGTGACCAGGGAGGTCAGGTGGAGTACCTGGGAGTGTCAGGGGTGTACCTGGGAGTGTCAGGGTGTACCTGGGAGTGTAGGGGTGTACCTGGGAGTGTCTGAGGTGTACCTGGGAGTGTCAGAGGTGTACCTGGGAGGTCAGGGGTGTACCAGGGAGTTCAGTGGGAGTACCTGGGAGTGTCGCAGGTGTTCAAGAGTGTCAGAGGTGTAACTGGGAGTGTCAGAGGTGTACCTGGGAGTGTCAGGGTGTACGTGTGAGTGTCAGGTGTAACTGGGAGGTCGGAGGTGTAACTGGGAGTGTCAGATATACCTGGGAGGTCAGTGGTGTACCTGGGAGTGTCAGAGGTGTACCTGTGTCAGAGGTGTACCTGGGTGTTCAGAGGTGTACCTGGGAGTGTCGGAGGTGTTCCTGAGAGTGCAGAGGTGTACCTGGAGTGTCAGGAGGTACCTGGGAGTGTCTGAGGTGTACCTGGGAGGTCAGAGGTGTACCTGGGAGTGTCAGAGGTGCACCTGGGATGTCAGGTGTACCAGGGAGTGTCAGTGGAGTACCTGGGAGTGTCGGAGGTGTCTCATGTGTCAGAGGTGCACCTGGGAGTGTCAGAGTGTACCCCGGAGTATCAGAGGTGTACTTGGGAGTGTCGGAGGTGAACCTGGGAGTGTCGGAGGTGTACCTGCGGAGAGTCAGAGGTGTACCTGGGAGTGTCAGAGGTGTACCTGGGAGGTCAGAGGTGTACCTGGGAGTGTCTGAGGTGTACCTGGGAGTGTCTGAGGTGTAACCTGGGAGGTCAGGGTACCTGGGAGTGTCGGAGGTGTACCTGGGAGTGTCAGAGGTGTGACCTGGCAGTGTCAGCGGTGTACCTGGGAGTAACAGAGGTACCTGGGAGTGTCAGAGGTGTACCTGGGACTGTCAGAGGAGTACCTGGGAGCGTCAAAGAGAACCTGGGAGGTCAGAGGTGTACCTGGTGTGTCAGTGGTGTACCTGGGAGTGTCAGAGGTGTCTGGAGTATCAGAGGTTTACCAGGGAGTGTCAGTGGAGTACCTGGGAGGTCAGGGGTGTACCTGGGCGTGTCAGAGGTGTACATAGGAGTGTCTGAGGTACCAGAGAGTGTATGAGGTGTACCTTAGTGTCAGAGCTGCACATGGAGTGTCGGAGGTGCACCAGGGAGTGTCAGAGGAATACCTGGGAGTGTCAGGGTGTACCAGGGAGTGTCAGTGGAGCACCTGGGAGTGTCAGGGTGTACCTGGGAGTGTCAGGGGTGTACCTGGAGAGTCAGGGTGTACCTGGGAGTGTCTGAGGTGCACCTGGGAGTGTCAGAGGTGTACCTGGGAGTGTCAGGGGTGTACCAGGGAGGCTCAGTGGAGTACCTGGGAGGTCGCAGGTGTTCTAAGAGTGTCAGAGGTGTAACTGGGAGTGTCAGAGGGTGTACCTGGGAGTGTCAGGGGTGTAATGGGAGTGTCAGGGTGTAACTGGGAGTGTCGGAGGTGTAACTGGGAGGCAGGAGGCATACCTGGGAGTGTCAGTGGTGTACCTGGGAGTGTCAGAGGTGTACCTGGGTGTGTCAAGAGGTGTACCTGGGTGTGTCAGAGGTACCTGGGAGTGTCGGAGGTGTTCCTGAGAGTGTCAGAGGTGTACCTGGGAGTGTCAGGAGTGTACCTGGGAGGTCTGAGGGTGTACCTGGGAGTGTCAGAGGTGTACCTGGGAGGCTCAGAGGTGTACCTGGGATGTCAGGTGTACCAGGGAGGCCAGTGAGTACCTGGGAGCTCGGAGGTGTTCCTAAGTGTGTCAGAGGTGTACCTGGGAGGTCAGAGGTGTACCTGGGAGTGTCTGAGGTGTACATGGGAGTGTCAGAGGTGTACCTGGGAGTGTCAGGGGTGTACCAGGGAGGTCAGTGGAGTACCTGGGAGTGTCAAAGGTGTACCTGGGAGTGTCGGATGTGTACCTGTCAGAGGTAGCAGGAGTATTAGAGGTGTACCTGGGAGTGTGAGAGGATCAAGGGAGGTGTCAAAGGAGCACTGGGAGTGTCAGAGGTGTACCTGGGACTATCGGAGGTACCTGGGAGTATCGGAGGTGTACCTGAGAGTGTCAGAACCTGGGAGCATCATAGGTGTATCTGGGAGTGTCAGGGGTGTACCTGGGAGTGTCAGGGTGTAACTGGGAGTGTCAGGGTGTAACTGGGAGTGTCGGAGGTGTACCTGGGAGTGTCAGAGGTGTACCTGCGAGAGTCAGAGGTGTACCTGGGAGGCTGCAGATGTGTGACCTGGGAGTGTCGGAGGTGTCCTGAGAGTGTCAGGAGGTGTACCTGGGAGTGTCAGTCAGTACCTGGGAGTGTCGGGTGTACCGGAGTGTCTGAGGTGTACCTGGGAGTGTCAGAGGAGCCTGAGGAGTGTCAGAGGTGTTCCTATGAGTATCTGGGGTGTACCTGGGAATGTCAGGAGGTGTACCTGGGAGTGTCTGGTTGTACCTCGAGTGTCGGAGGTGTTCCTGAGAGTGTCAGAGGTGTACCTGGGAGTGTCAGAGGGTGTACCTAGGAGTGTCAGATGTGTACCTGAGGAGTGTCTGGGTGTACCTGGGAGTGTCTGAGGTGTACCTGTTTTGAGGAGTACCTGAGAGTGTCAGAGGTGTTCCTGAGAGTGTCTGGGTGTACCTGGGAATGTCAGGAGGCCTGGGAGTGTCTGGGGGTTGCACTGGAGGTCAGGAGGTGTACCTGGGAGGTCAGGGGTACCTGGGAGGTCAGGGGTGTACCAGGGAGGTCAGTGGAGTTCCTGGGAGTGTCAAAGGTATTCCTGGGAGTATCGGAGGTGTACTGGGAATACTGCAGGTGTACCCGGGAGTGCCAGAGGTGTACCTGGGAGTGTCAGGGTGTACCTGGGAGGTCTGCGGTGTACCCAGAGGCCGAGTGTACCTGGGAGGTCAGGGTACCAGGAGTGTCAGTGGAGTACCTGGGAGTGTCGGAGGTGTACCTGGGAGTGTCGGACGTGTACCTGGGACTATCGGAGGTGTACCTGGGAGTATCGGAGGTGTACCTGGGAGTGTCAGAGGTGTACCTGGGAGTGTCAGAGGTGTACCTGGGAGTTCCAGAGGTGTAACTGG
>NW_024750323.1:0-5000 GCF_018991925.1 Homarus americanus
TCCCCCACGTCCACTTGCTTCAAATTATTGTATGTTGTATTAATATGTATATACTGTTAATGTTTTGGTTAAGTATGGTTAAGGGTAAATTATAGATAGCTGAATATTTTGTTAAGGAATTTATGGTACTTTATTATACACAACAAAAACTCGCATCCTTTGTCTACCCTTTTATAGTCCGATTGTCTTTGTTTTTTTGTTGTTGTTGCCTGTTGGGATCTGGGTAGACTTTTAACTATATTCTAAATCCCCAACTCGTAACAATAGCCATCTGTTACTGCCGTGTCTTTCCATATACCTGTTTATTTCATTGTAATGAGTCTGGATTAATTTAACTTCTTCTGGTAGTCTGTTGTTTGGGTAATGTTCTAAAGTGTGGAGTAAAGTGTGTTTGGTTATAGATATTTTGTGCTGAGTGCAGTCTGTCCATTTCTGAGTCTATATCTTCTGTTGTTTTCCCTTGTAGGTTAATCGAGTGGTGATTACCTAAGTCGTCTTTGAAGCTGTCTCAGTCTGTTTTACTCATTTTCAGTCTCTTTTTTATTGGTATCTGTATGGGGCTTGTTGACAGTGTTTGTATAATTGGCAGATGGTCACTGCCTGTAAGAGGTCCCTGTATTATATGGTAATTGAAAAAGGCTTTGTTGTTGGTAAAATTTTTGTCTGGTGTCGATTGTGTATTGTGATTTCTCCAGGTTGGAAAGTTAGGACCTAGATGATTGATTTTCCCTAGATTTATTAATTGATTAAGGGCGTTTCCCACGACGTTATTATTTGTATTGTGTCAAAAATCTATGTCTGACGTTAAAGTCTCCTAAGATGTACATCGGATGACTATTGTTAGCCAATTTAATAGGTCTTCATAGGTAAGTATTGCTTAATAATTGATACGTCTCCTTGAGTTGTATTTATTTTTATTGTAGAAATTCATCCTGGAAGTCATCAATTAGTTTAAATTTTAAGTTTCTTTTAACCGCTATCGCTTCTCCGTCATTTTTCTCGCCCGATTTATTTCTTTGGTTTACATAATAGTTAAAGAGTTTTATGTTGTTGTTTTCTGTCTCACCGTGACTGTTTATTAGTATAATGTCAGGGTCAATTTCGCGATATATATTACTTAGGTTAATTCTCTCGGTCTTCCAGTTTCTTACGTTGTGTTGTATTATTCTTAAAGTTCTTACTGTTTGTCTATTGTCCATTATTTCTTATACTTGGATTGTGGCAGTTGGAGTGGAGACCTATCATCCTGTTTCCCACTTCTGACTCTTCTAAACTCTGACGGGTCTACTATTTTAAAGTCTTTGGTCGTAATCTTTAGTTTGTCCGTAGTAATTAGTGACCAGACATAATCTTCACTTAGGGATTTTTCTTGATATGTCCACTTGTATATCCCTCCTTCACAGTTTTTTACTATTGTCCCTCCTGTTGGTCTCGATGTTGGGATTCCATGTTTTGTTGTAGTGATAACTTTTAATCCAATTTCTTCAGCAGATTCAGGTTGTATATTGTGATCAGTTTCCATCTTATCTTCTCTCCTCCTCACTCCTTTGTCTGTCCTTTTGTTATTTCTATCTTCTCTTTGTCACTTCTAGTCATTTGTCTGGGATCTCTATCAGTCGCTTGTGTTCCTTGTGTATCAGCTGTTGCTCCTTGCTCAAACCTTTGTTCGTCTTGATGTAGTCTTTTTCTCAGTTCGCTTGCATATGTTGTCTGAAATAGTTTTTCGGATTGTGGATTCTCTGGAAATATCATCATCTCTGGTAGGTTATTCAATTTAAACATTTTCATATTTCTCATTGTATGATCCGGGTGCAATGATATTGTGCAAATAATGCATGAGATCATACTAATCATTCTGCTATCATGTATTGGCTCACTTAGGTTTAATACTGTGGATTCTGGTCTATGAGCCTCTTGGACCACTCTCTTTGCTATTTCGACATTATGTCGTATCCTTCTGTCTTGTTCCTTTTCCTTGTTTCTTGTACTTTATCATGTGTTTTTTTTATTGGGCATGCCATTACTGGCGTCCCTATGTCCTATGTATACATTCCCGTTTTCTCTTACGGTTGAGACAACCAACGTATTCTTACATTCAGTGTGGAAGTAATAAATTAGTCGCCTGCAATCTGAGCAGTACTTTTTCTTTTTTCAGGACAGTCTCTCATTGTGTTCTTCATATTTGTAGCAGGAGAAGCAAGTTTGCAGACTGATGAATGTCTCCTTCTTTATTTGATGTTGTGTGACTGACATGTTGAATATTAGAAAGCCCTGTTGTAAAACTTTCTCAGCCATTGACACTTCTTCAAACATGAGTATAGTCCTTTATCTTAATGACTTCTTCAATCTTCATCCACCTATTTTGGCGTTCCAGTTCTTCTTTCAGGTCTTCCTCCCGATCTCTTGATCGACTTGACGAACAAAAACTGATCTTTTTGCTTTTTGTTCTGGTGGCATGACAACAATAAGGCCTTCATTGTAAAATATATCTCTTGCTTCTTTTGAAAGGATTTTATCTGAATCAAAGTCATCTTTACAGATTACTTTAAAACCTTCATTGGTGCTGAATATTCTCGTTAGTGGGACTTGCAGTTTGTTGTAAGTGATTTCTGCCACTTTTCCCCTTCCAATAGAGTGTCCCTTATCTCTATGTTTTATTCTAATGCTTAATTGTCATCTTCTTGATTACATCTAATCCTACCTATAACACAGGGCTCCTGCCTGGGGAGCAGTGACACCCCCTCTTGGACGGGCGTCCGGGCTCTGCACCCAGGTTGCCTGTGACTATAGTAATATCTAAAAAAGTTGCCACCTACCGGTGACCCCCGGACAAGGGGTGCCCTGCACTATCACAGGTTCCCTTGCCGGATCGACCGTATCGCGAAGTCCCGCCTCCCGTTCAAAGAACGGAGTGCATGAAGGGGATGAAAAAAGGAAAGAAGAGGACTTAGAGAGTAGAAACAGCCTACCTACCACGCCACGTTCGGTCAGCCAATCAGAGCACCGCAGTAAACGTGCATGTATCACGCCACCGTGGGGCACCACTGATTGGCCAATCCAGGACGTAGACGCACGGGTAGTAGTCAAAATTTGGGTAGGCCAAATATTTGTTTTTTCCAAAGTTGGAATTTCCCGTACAATCTGTGATGGTAATTACACCGTCACTATGTTGAGTAAGTACAATCACTAGGATTGAGTGTCTTATCACAACAAAGTTGCAGACTCAAACATGCAGCAAAAGAATCAGGTCTTCGCAGCTCCGTGTCTATTTTTACTTAGGCTAGCATACCTAAGTTAAAGCAAACTCTCCTTGCCAATACAAGAAGGAAGAGGATTTCTTATAGTCTAATAAACAATTCATCATGACCAAATACAGTATCTAACACAGGGGGTCCGGGGGCGCAGCCCCCGGTTAGCAACTAACCATTTGATTGCATTATCTCTGAGAATAGTTAGCAATTATCCATTTGATTACATTATCCCAGGTTAAGGGGGTTGTGTGTGGTTCCATATCACCAGATTTATTAAAAACTCGTCAGGCTAAACAGTTTAGGCTGCTTGGATTATTTCTTTGTCTCTTATTGACTTCGGGTGGCTAACCTCTATAAAATTGAGGACACCAATAGACCTTGTACTAAGGTTAGGTTAAACAGACACTTTTGCTGTAATGGAGGATTTCGCCATCGGGGAGCGTGACGAAACCTCCGGCGAAAGTAGTGATTAGGTTAGGCGGCCCGGTAGTGGTTCGTTAGTGGCCTGTATTATTATTATTATATAAAATTTAAGGTCCCCCGTTAGACTTTACCACGGTCAGGCTAAACAGTTTAGGCTGCTTGGATTATTTCTTTGTCTCTTATTGACTTCGGGTGGCTAACCTCTATAAAATTGAGGACACCAATAGACCTTGTACTAAGGTTAGGTTAAACAGACACTTTTGCTGTATGTGGAGGATTTCGCCATCGGGGAATGACAGAGCCTCC
The DNA here is from genome assembly GCF_018991925.1 of Homarus americanus. Taxonomy (NCBI): domain Eukaryota; kingdom Metazoa; phylum Arthropoda; class Malacostraca; order Decapoda; family Nephropidae; genus Homarus; species Homarus americanus. The sequence goes on from NW_024750323.1 coordinate 3,981, forward strand.
GGCGAAAATAGTGTGGTTAGGTTAGGCGGCCCGGTAGTGGTTGGTTAGTTGCCTGTATTATTATTATTATATAAAATTTAAGGTCCCCGTTAGACTTTACCACGGTCAGGCTAAACAGTTTAGGCTGCTTGGATTATTTCCTTGTCTCTTATTGACTTCGGGTGGCTAACCTCTATAAAATTGAGGACACCAATAGACTTTGTACTAAGGTTAGGTTAAACAGACACTTTTGCTGTAATGGAGGATTTCGCCATCGGGGAGCGTGACGAAACCTCCGGCGAAAGTAGTGGTTAGGTTAGGCGGCCCGGTAGTGGTTAGGTAGTTGCCTGTATTATTATTATTGTATAAAATTTAAGGTCCCCCGTTAGACTTTACCACGGTCAGGCTAAACAGTTTAGGCTGCTTGGATTATTTCTTTGTCTCTTATTGACTTCGGGTGGCTAACCTCTATAAAATTGAGGACACCAATAGACCTTGTACTAAGGTTAGGTTAAACAGACACTTTTGCTGTAATGGAGGATTTCGCCATCGGGGAGCGTGACGAAACCTCCGGCGAAAATAGTGGTTAGGTTAGGCGGCCCGGTAGTGGTTGGTTAGTTGCCTGTATTATTATTATTCTATAAAATTTAAGGTCCCCCGTTAGACTTTACCACGGTCAGGCTAAACAGTTTAGGCTGCTTGGATTATTTCCTTGTCTCTTATTGACTTCGGGTGGCTAACCTCTATAAAATTGAGGACACCAATAGACTTTGTACTAAGGTTAGGTTAAACAGACACTTTTGCTGTAATGGAGGATTTCGCCATCGGGGAGCGTGACGAAACCTCCGGCGAAAGTAGTGGTGGTGGCTGCCTGTATATCTCTATAAAATTTAGGCCGCCAATAGACTTTACACCAAGGTTGGCTGCTTGGGTTATTTCTTTCTGTCTCTTATTGACTTAGCCTCTATAAAATTGTGGACACCAATAGACTCTGTACTAAGGTTAGGTTAAACAGACACTGTAACGGAGGATTTCGCCATC
>NW_024750323.1:10000-11099 GCF_018991925.1 Homarus americanus
TCCCGCATGCCACAGCAGTGGCACTTGTTTATCCGGAGAAAGAGAGCGAGAGTCGCAGTATTAATTGGCGTGAGCGGCCTTTCCGGCTGCAGAACTAGTGCTCTATCCCGGCGAGCGCCGTTATGAGGCGCGACACCGTCTTTAACGCGTTTAGAGAGAACTCCCCCTGCCTCCCTCCCAGTCATGAGATAGACGTGGACTCGTGGCGAACTCTCAAAGAGAACGCCCACACCGCGTCTGACCGTGGGAGAGGGTGGAGGAGCGCGTGAGGAAGAGCACGGCGTCACCCAAGCATTCTCATCTCTCTGCCTGCACCACTACATGGTAGACTGCGGGCCCAGGCGCACTCATCAATTTAGGTTCCACTGCAATGCATGCCAAGCACTCTTTTCGAGGTGATAGACGAAATTCCGGCGGGGCTTACTTAAAGATATCCGACCCGGTTTCGTTTCCTCTTCGTGGGATGGAGTGCCTCTTAGAACATGTGCAGCATCAGCCATGAGCGGCCGACGGCCATTCGTGTCTCTGTGGACAGCAGGCAAAAGAGCGCCGCCTCCAGTTATTTGCGAGGGCGACAACTGTCGCTTTGTTGTGGTTGAATGTGGGTGCGCCAAGTCCATGGACTTGCTAGTGATAGGCTTGCTTGTTTTTAAGGGCACGCCTCGCGCAAGGCGCGGGCGATTAAACCCCAAGGCGGAAGCTCGGTTCGGGTTACCCTCGTGTCAGGGAGACAGTCAGCAGGCACCGAACTCGCAGCAACCGATGGATGTATATTTCCGACCCTCGTAGAGGAGTGGCGGCGACAAGCTCATATGGCTGCCGCCGCCGCAATATGCGTTCAACTTGTCGATGTATCTGGTATTCTTGCGATTCACATACCGACACGCAGTTTGCTGCGGTCTTCATCGACCCACGGTGAGTGATGATGATCCCCCGTTAAGAGTTGTGTATTTGCCATTTGGGCTTTTTGCGACTAACCATCACAGGTCGAGTCTCAATGAAAGGGTTTGACAGACATAGCCCAAGTTTGTGGTTTGGGTTTGGCCGGACGACTTGTTGTTGTTTTTTGACACTTGAATTTCACTCTTTTTGGGTCAAG
>NW_024750324.1:0-6178 GCF_018991925.1 Homarus americanus
ACCTGGGAGCATCAGAGGTGCATATGGGAGTGTTGACGTAACCTGAGAGTGTCAGAGGTACCAGGAAATGGTGGAGTAAATGGTGTGGCCAGAGGTGTACCTGGAGTGGCAGAGGTGGTACCTGGGAGGTCAGAGGTGTACCTGGGAGGTGAGAAGTGTACCTGGGAGTGTCTGGGGTAACTGGGAGTGTCTGGGTGTACCTGGATTGTCTGAGATGCACCAGGGAGTGTCAAAGGTGCACCTGGCGTCAAAGGGTACCTGGAGTGTCATGTACCTGGGAGACGGAGGTACCGAGGCGTCAGAGGTGTACCTGGGAGGTCAGAGGTGTACCTGAGATGCACCTGGGAGGCCTGAGGTGTATCTGGAGTGTTGGACGTGTACCTTGGCAGTGTCAGAGGTGTACCAGGAGCGTCAGAGATGTGCCTGGGAGTGTCAGAGGTGTATCGGGAGTGCCAGAGTGAACCAGGGAATGTCAGTGGAGCATTTAGGAGGTCAGAATTGTACCTGAGGGTGTCAGCGGTGTAACTGTGAGTGTCGGAGGTGTAACTGGGAATGCTGAGGTGTACCAGGAGTGTCAGTGAGCACCTGGAGTCTCTATGTACCTGGGAGTATCGGAGGTGTCTGGGAATATTGAGGTACCTGGGAGTGAGAGAAGTGTACCTGGGAGGTCGGAGGTGTACCTGGGAGTCGGAGGTGTACCTGGAGTGAGAAGGTACCTGGGAGTGTCTGGGGTGTACCTGGGAGTGTCTGGGGTGTACCTGGATTGTCTGAGGGTACCAGGAGTGTTAGAGGTGTATTAGGAGCAGAGGAGTACCTAGGAGGCCAGAGGTGTACCTGGGAGTGTCAGAGGTGAACCTGGGAGTATTGAGGTGTACCTGGGAGTGTCAGAGGTGTACCTGGGAGCGTCGGAGGTGTGCCTGGGAGTGCTGGAGTGCAACCTGGGAACACTGATGTACCTGGGAGTGTCAGAGGTGTGCCTGGAGGTTGAGGCAACCTGGAGGTCACAGGAGACCTGGATTGTGAGAGGTGTACCTGGCAGTGTCAGAGGGTACCTGGGAGTGTCAGATGTACCTGGGAATGTCAGAGGTGTATCTGGAGTGTCGGACGGCACCTGGAGTCAGAGGTGTACCAGGGAATGACAGTGGAGTACTTTGAGTGTAAGAGGTGTACCTGGAGTGTCAGAGGTGTACCTGAGGTCAGAGGTCCACCTGGAGAAGCCAGAGGTGTACCTGGCAGTGTTAGCGGTACCTAGGAGTGTCTGAGGTGTAATGGGAGTAAGAGGTGTACTTGAGAGGCGAGGTGTACCTGGAGGTCAGAGGTGTACCCACGAGTATCGAGGTTTACCTGGGAGTGTCGGAGTTGTACCTGGGAGTGTCAGAGGTGTACCTGGGAGTGTCAGAGATGTACCTGGGAGTGTCAGAGGTATATCTGGGAATATCGGAGGTGTACCTGGGAGTGTCAGAGTTGTACCTCGGAGTGTCAGAGGTGTACCTGGCAGTGTCAGAGGTTTACCTGGGAGTGTCAAATATGTACATGGGAGTGTCAGAGGTGTATCTGGGAGTGTCGGACGTGTACCTGGGGGTGTCAGAGGTGTACCAGGGAATGTCAGTGGAGTACTTGGGAGTGTTAGAGGTGAACCTGGGAGTGTCAGAGGTGTACCTTTGAGTGTCAGAGGTGCACCAGGGAGTGTCAGAGATGTGCCTGGCAGTGTCAGAGGTGTATCTGGGAGTGTCGGACGTGTACCTGGGAGTGTGAGAGGTGTACCAGGGAATGTCAGTGGAGTACTTGGGAGTGTCAGAAGGGTACCTGAGGGTGTCAGCGGTGTAACTGGGAGTGTCGGAGGTGTAACTGGGAATGTCAGAGGTGTACCAGGGAGTGTCAGTGGAGTACCTGGGAGTCTCAAAGGTGTACCTTGGAGTATCGGAGGTGTACCTAGGAATATCGAAGGTGTACCTGGGAGTGTGAGAAGTGTACCTGGGAGTGTCGGAGGTGTACCTGGGAGTCGGAGGTGTAACTGGCAGTGTCAGAGGTGTACCTGTTAGTGTCAGCGGTGTACCTGGGAGTGTTAGAGGTGTATCAGGGAGTGACAAAGGAGTACCTAGGAGTGTCAGAGGTGTACCTGGGAGTGTCAGAGGTGAACCTGGAGTATTGGAGGTGTACCTGGGGTGTCAGAGGTGTGCCTGGGGTGTCAGAGGTGTACCTAGGAGTGTGAGAGGTGTACCTGCGAGTGTGAGAGGTGTACCTAGGAGTGTCTGAGGTGTACATGGGAGGGTCAGAGGTGTACCTGGGAGTGTCAGAGGTGTACCTTGGAGTATCAGAGGTGTACCTGGGTGTGTCAGAGGTGTACCTGGGAGTGTCAGGGGTATAACTGGGAATCTTGGAGGTGTAACTGGGAATGTCAGAGGTGTACTAGGGAGTGTCAGTGGAGTACCTGGGAGTCTCAAAGGTGTACCTGGGAGTATCAGTTGTGTACCTGGGAATATCAGAGAGAGAGTGTACTAGAGATATCGAGGTGTGCAAGTGTCAAGAGGTGTGCCTGGGAGTGTCAGGAGGTGTACCTGGGAGTGTCAGAGGTGTATCTGGGAGTGTCGGACGTGCACCTGGGAGTATCAGAGGTGTACCAGGGAATGACAGTGGAGTACTTGGGAGTGTCAGAGGTGTACCTAGGAGTGTCATAGGTGTACCTTGGAGTGTCAGAGGTCTACCTGGGAGTGTCAGAGGTGTACCTGGCAGTGATAGCGGTGTACCTGGGAGTGTCTGAGGTGTACCTGGGGGTGTCAGAGGTGTACTTGGGAGTGTCAGAGGTGTACCTGGCAGTGTCACCGGTGTACCTGGGAGTGTCTGAGGTGTACCTGGGAGTGTCAGAGGTGTGCCTGGGAGTGTCAGAGGTGCATTTCGGAGTGTCAGAGGTGCACCTTGGAGTGTCTGAGGTGTACCTGGGGGTGTGTGAGGTGCACCTGGCAGTGACTGAGGTGTACCTGGCAGTGTCTAAGGTGTATTTGGCAGTGTCAGCGGTGTAACTGGGAGTGTTAGAGGTGTACCTGGGAGTGTCGGAGGTGTACCTGTGAGTGTGAGAAGTGTACCTGGGAGTGTCGGAGGTGTACCTGGGAGTCGGAGGTGTACCTGGCAGTGTGAGAGGTGTACCTGGGAGTGTCAGCGGTGTTCCTGGGAGTATTAGAGGTGTATCAGGGATTGACAGAGGAGTACTTAAGAGTGTCAGAGGTGCACCTAGGAGTGTCAGAGGTGAACCTGGGAGTATCGGAGGTGTACCTTGGAGTGTCAGAGGTGTACCTGGGAGTGTCAGAAGTGTACCTGGTAGTGTCCGAGGTGTATCTGGGAGTGTCAGAGCTGTATCTGGGAGTGTTGGACGTGTACCTGGGAGTGTCAGAGGTGTACCAGGGAATGCCAGTGGAGTAAATGGGTGTGTCAGAGGTGTACCTAGGGTAAGAGGTGTGCCTGGGGTGTCAGAGGTGTACCTGGGGTGTGAGAAGTGTGCCTGGGGTGTCTGGGGACACCTGGGGAATTGTCTGGGGTGTACCTGGGTTGTACAATTAGCAACAGGAGTGTCAAATGTGTACCTGGAGGGAGTGTCAGAGGTGTGCCTGGGGTGTCGGCGGTGGCCTGGGTGTTAGAGGTGTGTCAGGGAGTGACAGAGGAGTGCCTGGGAGTGTCAGAGGTGTACTGAGTGTCAGGGTGTGCCTGGGAGTATCAGGAGGTGTGCCTGGGAGTGTCAGAGGTGTGCCTGGGGAGTGTCAGAGGTGTACCTGGGAGTGTCAGAGATGTGCCTGAGTGTCAGAGGTGTATCTGGGGTGTTGGACGTGTGCCTGGCAGTGTCAGAGGTGTATCAGAGTCGGACGTGTACTTGGGAGTGTCAGAGGTGTACCATGGAATGTCAGTGAGCACCTGGGAGTGTCAGAAGTGTACCTGAGGGTGTCAAGGTGTAACTGTGAGTGTCGGAGGTGTAACTGGGAATGTCAGAGGTGTACCAGGGAGTGTCAGTGAGTACCTGGGAGTCTCTAAGGTGTACCTGGGAGTATCGGAGGTGTACTCGGAGTCGGAGGTACCTGGCAGAGTCAGAGGTGTAGTTAGAGGTCAGTAGGTACCTGGGAAAGTTTGAGGTATCAGGAGTGACAGAGGAGCAACGGAGTGGCAGAGGGTGTTCTGGGATTGTCAGAGGTGAACCTGGGAGTGATGGGAGGTGTACCTGGGAGTGTCAGAAGGTGTACCTGGGAGTGTCGGAGGTGACATGGAGTGTCAGGTGTGACCTGGCAGTGCTGAAGCGGTGTCCTGGAGTGTCAGAGGTGTGCTGTGAATGTCTGAGGTACCTGGGAGCCAAGGCACCTGGGAGACAAAAGGCCTGGGAGTCAGAGGTACCTGGGAGTGTCAGGGGTGTAACTGGGAGTGTCGGAGGTAACTGGGAATGTCAGAGGAATACCAGGAGGTTGGGGAGCACCCGGAGTTCTCAAAGGTGTACCTGGGAGTATCGGAGGTGTACCTGGGAATATCGGAGGTGTACCTGGGAATATCGGAGGTGTACCTGGGAGTGTCAGAGGTGCTGGGATGTCGGAGGTGTACCGGAGTGTCACAGGAGTACCTGGATTGTGAGAGGTGTACCTGGCAGGTCAGAGGTGTACCTGGAGGCCAGAGATGTACCTGGAGTGTCAGAGGTATATCTGGGAGAAGTCGGACGCACCTGGGAGTGCCAGAGGCACCAGGAATGACAGTGAGCACTGGGAGTGTAAGAGGTGTACCTGGGAGGCTCAGATGTGTACCTTGGAGTGTCAGAGGTACCTGGGAGGGAGAAGTGTACCTGGGAGTGTCTGGGGACACGGGAGTGTCTGGGGTGTACCTGGGATTGTCTGAGGTGTAACAGGGAGTGTCAATGTACCTGGGAGTGTCAGAGGTGTACCTGGGAGCAACAAGGTTACCTGGGAGAAAGAGAGGTGTATCAGGGAGTGACAGAGGAGTACCTAGGAGTGTCAGAGGTGTACCTGGGAGTGTCAGAGGTGTACCTGGTAGTATCGGAGGTGTACCTGGGAGTGTCAGAGGTGTACCTGGGAGTGTCAGAGGTGTATTTGGGAGCAAGGGACGTGTACCTGGCATGTCAGAGGTGTACCAGGGAGTGTCAGAGATGTGCCTGGGTGTCAGAGGTGTATCTGGGAGTGTCGGACGTGTACCTGGGAGTGTCAGAGGTGTACCATGGAATGTCAGTGGAGCACTTGGGAGTGTCAGAAGTGTACCTGAGGGTGCTAAGGTGTAACTGTGAGTGTCGGAGGTGTAACTGGGAATGTCAGAGGTGTACCAGGGGTGTCAGTGAGTACCTGGGAGTCTCTAAAAAGCCTGGGAGACGGGAGGTGTACCTGGGAGTCGGAGGTGCCTGGCAGTGTCAGAGGTAGCTGGGAGGTTCAGTGGTGTACCTGGGAGGCAGGAGGTGTATCAGGGAGTGACAGAGGAGTACCTAGGAGTGTCAGAGGTGTTCCTGGGATTGTTGGGAGGTGAACCTGGGAGTATTGGAGGTGTACCTGGGAGTGTCAGAGGTGTGACCTGGGAGGCGGGAGGTGCATGGAGTGTCAGAGGTACCTGGCAGTGCTGGGGCGGTGTCCTGGAGGTCAGAGGTGTCTGGGAATGTCTGAGGTGTACCTGGGAGCGTCAGAAGTGTACCTGGGAGTATCAAAAGTGTACCTGGGAGGTCAGAGGTGTACCTGGGAGTGTCAGGGGTGTAACTGGGAGGTCGGAGGTGTAACTGGGAATGTCAGAGGAACAGGGAGGTCAGTGAGCACCTGGGATCTCAAAGGTGTACCGGGAGTATCGGAGGTGTACCTGGGAATATCGGAGGTACCTGGGAACACGGGAGGTACCTGGGAGTGTCAGAGGTGTGCCTGGGAGTGCCGGAGGTACCTGAGGTCACAGGAGCACGGGATTGTGAGAGGTGTACCTGGCAGTGTCAGAGGTGTACCTGGGAGTGTCAGAGATGTACCTGGGAGGCCAGAGGTGTATCTGGGAGTGTCGACGTGTCACCTGGGAGGTCAGAGGTGTACCAGGGAATGACAGTGTAGCACTGGGAGTGTAAGAGGTGTACCTGGGAGGCCGAGGTGTACCTGGGAGTGCTGAGAGGTGTACCTGGGAGGCCAGAGGTGTACCTGGGAGTGTCTGAGGTGTATCTGGGAGTGTCAGAGGA
>NW_024750325.1:0-20284 GCF_018991925.1 Homarus americanus
CAATTATGATGTGGTATATCTCGACTTTAGCAAAGCCTTCGACAGAGTCCCCCACGAAAGACTAATTAGAAAGGTAGAAGCACATGGCATCAAAGGTAACATCCTTAAATGGATTAGGGCGTGGTTCCAGGACAGGAAACAGCGAGTGAGCATTAACAGCACTAAGTCCCATTGGAGCAACGTCACAAGTGGAGTTCCCCAAGGCTCAGTACTTGGACCATTATTATTTAATATATACATAAACGACATAGATATCGGCATAGACAGCAACACAAGTAAATTTGCTGATGACACTGAAATAGGACGTGTTATTAAATCTGACGAGGACTCCGCAAAACTACAGGAAGATCTAAACAAATTTTTCGAGTGGTCTGAAAAATGGCAGATGAAATTCAACGTGAACAAATGTAAAGTACTCAGTATAGGAGATGTAAACAGGGAAACCAGATACCAGATGAACAACGATGCCATAGAGAAATCCGACTGCGAGAGAGATTTAGGAGTAATGATAAGTAGGAACCTTAAGCCAAGTAAACAATGTATTTTCGCTCGTAACAAGGCTAATAAAGTACTTAGGTTCATACAAAGGAGTGTTAGTTACAAGACTAGCGAGGTCATCCTAAAACTGTATCTTGCGCTTGTGAGACCACACCTGGATTACGCAGTTCAGTTCTGGTCACCGTATTACAGGATGGATATAGAATCATTGGAAAGAATTCAGAGGAGAATGACAAGACTAATCCCGGGCATTAGGAACCTTGAGTATAGAGACAGGTTAAAGCATCTTAATTTGCACTCCCTCGAGAGACGTAGAGCGAGGGGCGACCTGATAGAGGTGTATAAGTGGAAGTCAGGGCTAAACAAAGAGGACATTACAAAGGTACTCAAACTATCCAACCAGGAGCAAACTCGTAACAATGGTTTTAAATTAGACAAATTTAGATTTAGGCGCGAAATAGGTAAACACTGGTTTGGAAACAGAGTAGTGGATGAATGGAACAAGTTACCAAATATCATCATTAACTCGAATACACTGAATAGCTTCAAACATAGGTTGGATGCTTATATGAGCAATAGGGGTTGGGTGTAAACGGGACTGCCCAGTATGGGCCAATAGGCCCGCTGCAGTTTCCGCCATTCTTATGTTAAGTGTAGGAAATGACTTCAAAAGCGACGAGAAAACAACACAAACACACACACACACACACACACACACACACACACACACACACGGTATACAAAACGCTGTATCATACATACAGTATCACAACGTTTTATATCAATTAACCTTTACATTCATACTCGTATAAAATACTTAAGCAGTTCTTTTATCACGATATAATCAGTTAGTTTCTCGAATATAACGTTTCAGGTCCCCCATAAATAATGCCCTATTAACTGGTGTGGTTATTACAAGGAATACTTAATGGTAAACATGAAAATATAATGGCGTAATTTCAATCCCATTAAATAATATAAATAATATTGTTAAGAGTACAACTGTACACAAAGGTAGAGTGTATCCCACAGTGAGCGGCAGCCTCGTTGGCGGGAATCGTTTCCAGATTCTCTTTTCTTCTCCCATTTGTTTTTATGTCTCGTAAAACGTGTGTCTGATTTACTTGTATTTCCGACCAAGTGGCTCCTTGTGTGTAAAAAAATATATACCATTTCCCAAGAATTTTTTGTTGTTTTGTTTAATACCAATATAAGGAAAGAGGATTTTCCACTGAATGTAGATATGCATTTGAAGTTATAGTATAGCGAGGTGGATGTAACTCATGTAAACAAACCCTGCGATTGGTCAGTTGTGGTGAAGTGTTACCACATAGCCATCCACGGATGCTGATTGGTCGAGGTTCACAAAGGCGGTGAAGTAACTATTTTTTTTTTAGCCTGGGAAAATATTTGTCAAAACCGCCGAAATTTAAACCTATCGCAAGCTACAGCGACATATTTTATCAACACTTACCAGATAGATAATAGGTGAACAGAATAAAACAGGAAATAAGCAACAAATATCTAAAAAAAATAAAAAATAAACAAACATGACGACAAAACAGCTTGACACGACGCCACAAAATCTCACAAAAACATAAAAAAATATAAATTACAGAAACACAAATAAAACCAAAACAGCATCTGTATTATACAATCATAAATCAAGAGGCTAAGTTATCATACTCAGTGGACTAATAAATTATACTCAGGGTGTAGCAGCGTACTCATGAAGTTAAGGTCTCGTACTCAGGGCTAGTAGTTAACTGTCTGGTGTATATTCTCTCTCTCTCTCTCTCTCTCTCTCTCTCTCTCTCTCTCTCTCTCTCTCTCTCTCTTTGTCAGTTTATAAGTAATGGAATATCATCTGAGTGTTTGTCATCCCTGCCCACATACACATATTATGGCGAGGTTGTCATTTCAAATTAACGTAGTCGGTGCTGGAAACTGTCTCCTGTCATCGTTTTCTTTAAATATCACCATGGCAACACTTGATCAATTTTGGTACGATTTACACCAAAATTTTATCACGGGTTCCTTGTCACATGTCAATTAAATCTCGTAAGTTTGGTGCGAATCTGCAATCCCGTTCCTGAGTTGTTTCGTGGACAGACAGAAGCAGACAGACAAGCAGGGCTGATAACAATATCCCACAGAATATTTGCATGGTGGTAAAATACTGTATTCATCAATGCCTCAGGTAACATTCCCCTGTAAACTTTCTCTAAAACAATTTTTTTTATGAATCAAAATTTTGTGGACTATTCCCCCCACCCAAAAAAAAACAATCAAACCAGCAATACATAATTCTTGTAATGAATAATAAATGTGAAACTTTATGAGTAAAAAAAAATCAGCCAGGGTCAATCATTGCAGTTTGTATTAGCAAAACAAAAAAGTCCCATTTTCTGCTTCCCAACACAAACAGACGCTGGGAATTTAGTTGAAGGAAATTTCATAATAATCACCACAATTTTACCCATTTACGTTATATGTTTTATTTCCACATTATGGGTAAGAAAAAAAAAAGGTCAATTAACAAAGGTATCTATACACGACGGCATTGTAACAGAGACAAGAGGATTAAAATGGTAGTTGAATCGAAGTGCCCTTATTCTGAAGAGGATTGAAGAGTATTATAGAGAATATAGAGAGGATTTTCCGCTTTGTGTGAACTCTCTCTCTCTCTCTCTCTCTCTCTCTCTCTCTCTCTCTCTCTCTGCCATGTCTTGGAGGAATCATTGACGGATATGTTAAAAATTTTACAGATAGCAGGTCGCATTTTCCGTTTTCTTTGAGTATGTTTTCTGACTGACCTACTGACTGACTGATTGACTAACTGACTGAATGACCTACTGATTGACTGACTGACCTACTGATTGATTGACTGATTGTTTGACTGACTGACCCACTGACTGACTAACCTACTGAATGACCTGAATGACTGACTAACTGACCTACTGACTGACTCACTGACTAACCAACCTACAGACTGATTAACAAACTGACTGAATATCTGATTGGACGATTGACTGAATATTTAACTGAATGAGTGATTGACTGACGAATTTACTGACAAACTGACTGACAATATTGACTGGACGACGAACTTAATTAAGTGAGTGACTGATTATTTGAAAGATTGACTGTTACTAAAGTATCTACAAACTGAAATGACCTGATGGTCTTTCGTCGGATATACGATTTTGAGATACAAGTCCGGATAATCGAGTCTACTCTTACGTCCCGGATATTCGAATCTAAACATACGCCCCCGGATATCTGAGTCTAATCCCACGTCCGGATATTCATGTATGGTTCCAAGGTCTGAGGGTCACTATCCGGTATACTGTAGAGGCAACGACGTTAGGTCAGGTCAGGTCACTGGCTTATGTGCGTGTTCGTATACATGAGTACGATGACACACACACACACACACACACACACAAACTTATACACATACACAAGGACACGCACACGCATATATTCCAAACGAGGACAAACACACAAACAAACGAAAGGAGACTACCCACATCAAGAGACCTAATTCTCAAGAGTTCTAACTATAACCTTTGACCTTTTAACCCTCAAATACAAGAACTCTTCATATAGCTCAGGTTTAATATACCCACCAAGTTAGATACATTAAGCACTGACCGCCCTACTCACGCCCTCCCTCCCACTACCCTCTCCCTTCCCTCCCTCACATTACCCCCTTCCCTCTACCTCCCTCCCTCCCTCCATCCAGGTAGCCAGGCAGTGTAGGTAATAACTAATGGGTCAGTAAAACTCCCCAGCATTATAAACGGCTCCTCCAGCTTCTAAATGCCATAACAATGCTATAAATCTCACTATCTGGTTGCCCTGCTTGACTGAACTGCTGAATCTATAGACGGAAGATGAAAAACGTTTGTAAGAGGCTCTCGCTGGGCTGGCATTATTTTAGTTTACATTGAGCTGTGTGTGTGTGTGTGTGTGTGTGTGTGTGTGTGTGTGTGTGTGGCCAAAGTGTACACACCTGTTTTTAAGAAAAGAAGAATGAAATATAACATACACTAACTTTCATAGCTCTAGCTTACTACAACAAAAAGAAGACAAACACCACAACAAATACAAACACCACAACAAACAGACAAACACCACAACAAACAGACAAACACCACAACAAACAAACACCACAACAAACAAACACCGCAACAAATACCACAACAAACAAACAAACACCCCCCCCCCTCTCCCTCAGCAGTAAATCTTGGCTGGTGAGACAACACAACACAGACGCGGGGCTCCACGATGACCCAACTTAGGTCAATAAGATCCCTCCCGACTTGGGCAATCTTATGATAATCAACTCCCTCAATCTGATCCTTCTCGGCGACCCAACTTGAGATCTTTTAAACTTTGGGAGGGAGCTGACCAGATGCTGACGCTCACACACTGACGCCCAACTCCTCCTGACAGTCCTGACCAATTCTCCCTTCCAGCTTACGAATGATCCTACTAGTGAGTCTTGTCATCACGTCTCTACCATTCTTCACCACCCACTCTCTCTCTCTCTCTCTCTCTCCTGCACACACCCGGTATTCCCAACAAATCATCAATAATGGACAAATTAACCTTAAGAAAAATACCTTGTCTCTCTGTGTCTTACCACTAATTGACAAGTTCACCTTTCAAAATATAGTTTATCTGTCTGTCTGTCTGTCTGTCTTTTACCAGTAATTGACAAGTTAGCTTCTAAGCATTGTGTATATATCCGTGTGTGTGTGTGTGTGTGTGTGTGTGTATGTGTGTGTATGTTAGAGAAAAGTTGACTGTGGTGGTGGAGGGTCAGGGGTCAGGGCTTAGTGGAGTCAGGGCATAGGAAGAGAGAGTTAAGAGGTCAGGGCTGATGGCTTAGGGAGAGTTAGGGGTCAGGGCTTAAGGGGTCAGGACTTAAGGGGTCAGGGGTTAGGGGGTTAAGGTTTAGGGGTGTTAGGGGTTATGGAGAGATTCAGGGGTCAGGGCTTAGGGGAGGGGGTTGGAAGGAATGGATGTAAGGAGGAGGATAAGGAGAGGGAATGAGGCAGTAGAAAGAGGAGAAGGAGGGCAGTGAAAGAAGGGAATAGGTGTAGGAAAAGGAGGTCGAAAGAAAGCATAAGGGGAAGGGATAGGGGGAGGAGGGAGAGTAAAAAGGGATGGGGAAAGGAGGGAGGTGGAAAGGGAGAGAAAGGGTGAAAAATCAGACCAGAAACATATACCCCCTGAGGAACAAAGAGGGAAAGAGAGGAGATGGAACAGGGGGAGGAGATGGAAAAGATGGAGATGAGAGGAAGGAGGGTTGATGGATTGACTGTAGGGTAGAGAGATGATCATGGTAAGTGTGTGTGACCAGACGCAGCTCCGCCTGAGTGTAGACATTTCTGTGTGTGTGTGTGTGTAAGTCTATTGTCACGAACATTAACGTTAATCCTTTACTAAATAAATAAAAATAAAAACGTGGGAGAAAGTGGCGTAAGAGAAAGTGGTGTGGGAGAAAGTGGTGAGGGAGAAAGTGGCGTAAGAGAAAGTGGCGTAAGAGAAAGTGGTGTGGGAGAAAGTGGCGTGAGAGAAAGTGGCGTAAGAGAAAGTGGTGTGGGAGAAAGTGGCGTGGGAGAAAGTGGCATGAGAGAAAGTGGCGTGAGAGAAAGAGAGAAAGTGGTCCCCGCCTCACACTATATCCCTGGTTTAAGAGTCATATATCACCGCTATAATACTCACACTCTTGGCAGGGCGGCAATTTAACCCCGTGTTCATAAGGGAGCAATACAAGAGAGGGAGATTTTTCGCGGGTTTACAGCTCAAGTTTTAGATAAATTGCAAGTTACTTAAAACACTCAGAATAAAAATATCGAGTGTAAACAAGAGAAAGTGTCGTGGCTGGTCAGTTCTCTCGGGAGTGACACACACACGGACGAGGTCAAATGAGACACTGACCTGACTCTCCATTTTCCAAGATTAACCGGTTGACTTCAATAACATACGACACAAAATAGTTTCTCTAAATTTTTTGTTTTACGTTTAATTTTCCGCCGAAGTGGATATATGTGACTCATTTACGACAATGGATTCTCAATGATTCTTACGTCAAAACTAACTCCCGTGATCTAGGACACCCAAACATACCACCAACATCAAGAGCAGTAACAGTAACGAGGTGTTTGTTTCCCTAACGTTACGTGAAAAAGATTTTGCTTGGGAAATTTACAAAACACAGAACCTTTCCAGACCTCACGGGAGGGCCGCTTGCAAGTGCTTGGGGACGGAGACTGGACAGAGGTCATTATTCGGTATTTGTCCTGGCAGTAGACATCTGTTGTATTTTCCCCCCCCCGTGTTATGTTTGCTTACGTTTTTGTAAACTTGGATCTGGATTGCTGTGGACTCGTACACAAACACAGGACCACTACACATACACACACACACACAAACACAGGACCACTACACACACACACACACACAAACACAGGACCACTACACACACACACACACACACAAACACAGGACCACTACACACACACACAGGACCCCTACTCTCCTACCCACTTATCTCAGCCTACACACAGGGACTTCTCTCCGTGACTTACTCCCCCTGAGCTCTTGTAATCCTGCCAGCCCGACCTAAGTCCCTCACCCACGCCTCCAACTACACGCCTCCTCCATCCACGCCACCCTCATCTCCATCAATTCCTCCACCCACTCCACCTCCGTCTCTGCCGCTCCTCCACCCACTCCACCTCCGTCTCTGCCACTCCTCCACCCACTCCACCTCCGTCTCTGCCACTCCTCCACCCACTCCACCTCCGTCTCTGCCACTCCTCCACCCACTCCACCTCCGTCTCTGCCGCTCCTCCACCCACTCCACCTCCGTCTCTGCCACTCCTCCACCCACTCCACCTCCGTCTACACCGCCCCTCCACGCCACCTCCACCTTCTCGTCCACCTGTGCTTACGTTGTCCTCCTCTGTGCCACACTACTTCTTCTTCTTATTCGTTTCTATCTCCAATTATCATCTGTCTCTATTCTTTCTCTTGTTCTTCTTCCCTATTGTCTCTTCCTCCTCTTTCTCTTCCATCTTTACCCCTCTTAGATTTGTCCTTTTCTCTCCTTTGTCTGTGTTTACTCCTCTTCACCTCTTCTCTTCCTCCTCCTCCTTTTCCTCAGCCCAATCTTCCCTTCCTCTATACCTCCCTCCTTCCTCGATCATACTCCCTTTCCTTCTTTCTTCCTCCCCCTCTTCCTCCTCTCATTACATCTCCTCTTCCAGTTCCAAATTTCACCCTCCTCCTCATCCTCTTCCCTCCTCCTCGTCTTCCTCCCTCCCTCCTTATCCTCCTCTTCCTCCTCCTCACTCACTCACAGGAGAGGGCTGATGCCTTGGCCTTCAAAGAGAGAGGTGGACACACACACACACACACACACACACACACACACACACACACACACACAGCGCTGGACACACACACTTTGATGTGTCTTGTGTGAATCTGTCACCCAAGACACTCAACTGTAGTGTATAAGTGACGCGTCTGTAGTTTTAAGTGGTATAAGTGACGCGTCTGTAGTTTTAAGTGGTTTAAGTGACGTGTCTGTAGTTTTAAGTGGTATAAGTGACGCGTCTGTAGTTTTAAGTGGTATAAGTGACGCGTCTGTAGTTTTAAGTGGTATAAGTGACGCGTCTGTAGTTTTAAGTGGTTTAAGTGACACGTCTGTAGTTTTAAGTGGTTTAAGTGACGTGTCCGTAGTTTTAAGTGGTTTAAGTGACGTGTCTGTAGTTTTAAGTGGTATAAGTGACGTGTCTGTAGTTTTAAGTGGTTTAAGTGACGTGTCTGTAGTTTAAAGTGAATTAAGTCCGAAGTTGATACAATGCTATTTTTAGAACCTGTCTGTGGCTGTGTGTGTAAAGGTGTGTAAGGTGTGGCTGTGGCTGTGTGTGTAAAGGTGTATAAGGTGTGGCTGTGGCTGTGTGTGTAAAGGTGTGTAAGGTGTGTCTGTGGCTGTGTGTGTAAAGGTGTGTAAAGACCAGGCTGTGGCTGTGTGTGTGTAAAGGTGTGCATAAGGTGTGGCTGTTGGCTGTGTGGTGAGGTGTGTGTAAGGTGTGGCTGTTGTGGCTGTGTGTGTAAAAGGTGTGTGTGTGTGGGTGTGGCTGTGTGTGTGTGTAAGGTGTGTAAGGTGTGGCTGTGTGTGTAAAGGTGTATAAGGTGTGGCTGTGGCTGTGTGTGTAAAGGTGTGTAAGGTGTGTCTGTGGCTGTGTGTGTAAAGGTGTGTAAGGTGTGGCTGTGTGTGTGTAAGGTGTGTCTGTGGCTGTGTGTGTATGTTTCAGTGTTATATGTAGATAATAATAATTATAACCATACTATAAACGTCTTATTCACATCAACACACACATAAACATACATACATACATACATACATACATACGCACATACATAGAGATATACACATATAGACATGAGCATAATATATATAAATAATGGTTGGTTAGGTTAGGTTAACTTTAATTAGGTTAGGTTAAGTTGAATTAGGTTTAGTTATATTAAGTTAAATTAGCTTCAATTAGGCTAGGTTAAATTTGGTTTGGTTAAATCAAATCACAATCTGAGAGGTTAAGTTAAATTAGGTTAGGTTAGGTTAGGTTAAGTTAGGTTAGGTTAGGTTAGGTTAGGTTAGAATGATTCAAAGCACATCCGGTAAAATGAAATAAATTACCTCCAGTCAGTAGGTGAGGCCAAATTACACCAAATAACCCAACAACAACAACAACAACAACAACAACAACAACAACAACAACAACACCACCACCAACAACAACATCAAAAATAATAATAACAACAACACGGGCCAGCAATAATTCAAAACAACAGTGTAGAGAAGATTACAACTCTCTCTCTCTCTCTCTCTCTCTCTCTCTCTCTCTCTCTCTCTCTCTCCCAGGTAGCCTTTCCTCCTCTACCTGTAACCTGTAAATTAATAACCTGGGTATATTTCAACCTTTGGGTCATGGGAAAAGATTACTTTATACAACAGCTTAGTGTGTATGTGTATGTATGTGTATGTGTGTGTGTGTGTGTGTGTGTGTGTGTGGAGATTCTTATATGGATTTTCCTGGAGAACACAGACAGACAGATAGACAGAGAGAGAGAAACAGACAGACAAAGTTTACACCGTCTCCACTGATTTGTTATTCTTCCTCTTATTATCCTTTCTACATTTCTTTCTCTTTCCTCCTCCACTATACCTCTCCTTCTCCTCTCTTCTTCCCTCCGCCCTCTCTTCCATCCCTTCCTCTTCCCTTCACTCCTCTCCCCTTACCTCCTCATCCCTCTCCTTCTTATTTCCTCCTTCCTTTCTCCTCCTCCATAAGTCGGGTCAGCCAGGGAAGGGAAGGGAGGGAGAGGGAAGAGAAGGAAAGAGAGAAGAAGAAGAAAGATAAATTTATTCTCCAGTATATAAGTCCTGCCCGCAAATATGTGTGACCAGCAGGCGCCACCTTTCTGCCTCTTCATCCTCACCTCTCTGTTACCTCCTCCTGCTACTGCTCTCTTGATCTTTACTAACACTGGTCTTCCTTCTCCTCCTCCTCTTCTGGTGCTCCTCCTCCTCTTCCTCTTACTGGTCCTCCTCCTCCTCCTCTTGGTCTTCCTCTTACTGGTCTTCCTTCTCCTCCTCCTCTTACTGGTCTTCCTCTTCCTCTTACTGGTCCTCTTCCTCCTGGTCCTCCTACTCTTCCTCCTCCTGGTCCTCCTCCTGCCGTTCTTCCTGTTCCTACACCTCACTCCTTCCATCTGCTTCCTTCCTAACCCTCCTCTTCCTCCGTTTTCCACACCTCCCTCCTTTATATCCTCCCTCCTCCTCCTTAACCCCTCTATTACCACACTTTCTCCTTTATATTTTCAACGTTCCCACCATTCCATAACACCTTTCTCTTCTTTCCTCCTCTTCATCCCCCTACTCTTCCTTTTCCTCGCCCTCCTCCTCCTCCTCTTTCTGATTTGTCTACACACATGACCACCACCACCACCCTCACCACCACCATCATCACTACCAAGCATCACCACCACCATCCCACCCACCACCATCACCACCTACCCACCACCACCACCTACCACCACCACCAGCATCACCACCACTACCAGCATCACCTACCATCATCATCATCACCACCACCACCCACCACCACCAGCATCACCACCACTACCAGCATCACCACCATCATCATCACCACCACCACCACCATCATCACACTACCAGCATCACCACCACCATCACCACCACCACCACCACCACCACCACCAGCATCTGCCACCACTACCAGCATCACCACCATCATCATCACCACCACCACCACCACCACCACCAGCATCACCACCACCACCAGCATCACCACCACCACCACCACCACCACCACCACACCACCACCACCCACACCACCACCACCCACCATCACCATCACCACCACCAGCATCACCCACCACCACCACCACCACCACCACCACCACCATCACCATCACCAACATCACCACCAGTTCACAACAGTGTATAAACTAGCAGCCTGGAACTCTTAATTGACAAGGTGAACGCAGGTGTCAACAGGAAAAACAAACAAATTGGTTAGCGGGGTTCCTGGACAAACAAGACCCCGTTATTAGAGCTTCCACGACGCTCAAAGTAATGGCTGACGATGAACGCTTTGACTCGACTGTCCCTCTACTGTGTTATATATTTCACTGATGAATGAAATGAATGAATGAATGAAATGAAGACTTTGGTGATATTTTTTGTTGTCGTGTTTTTGTGTCTGATGAATATAACTAACTCTTTATTTGTTTATTTTTGTTGTTTTTGTTGAGTGGAAACTTGAATGTTTTTCTTTCGTGGCAGGTTTTGTTTCAAGGATTAGAATGAATGAAGTGAATGAAGTGATATTATGGATGGAATTCTTGCATGTCTAGCCAAGTGTTCATGTCTAAACCGATGTCCAATATCCAATGTCCATCCCACCGTGTCCAACTCCTCACGTTTATCTACCATGTCCAACACCCTCATGTCCAACCCCTCACGTCTACCCACAATGTCCAACACCCTCATGTCCAACCCCTCACGTCTACCCACAATGTCCAACACCCTCATGTCCAACCCCTCACGTCTACCCACAATGTCCAACACCTTCACGTCCACCCCTCACGTCCACCCCCATGTCCAACTGATGATCCTGGTGCAGGACACGGTGCTCACATCGACAAGAAGAATGGACATGGCTTTGGAGACGTGGGCTGGGCGGCAACACAACACGGAAATATAAAGTGAATCTCCGGTTATCTGAGACAAGGGTGATTTATCTCCGGGTCCAAGAGTCACTCACAGGACACACTCAGAGTAGCTACTTAAAGAATTGAGTAACTCACAGGGCACACTCAGAGTAGCTACTTAAAGATTTGAGTCACTCACAGGACACACTCAGAGTAGCTACTTAAAGAATTGAGTAACTCACAGGGCACACTCAGAGTAGCTACTTAAAGAATTGAGTAACTCACAGGGCACACTCAGAGTAGCTACTTAAAGATTTGAGTCACTCACAGGACACACTCAGAGTAGCTACTTAAAGAATTGAGTCACTCACAGGACACACTCAGAGTAGTTGTTCACGGTTTAAGGCGTCACTCATGTCACTCTTATAGTCGTCACTCTTGAGTAACTTAACTTTTTCGTGATGTTTATGTCTGTTTCAGGTTCAGATTTGAGTGCAAGAAAGAGTGTGTGTGTGTGTGTGTGTGTGTGTGGGTGTGTTACTAACAGATGGATGGAATGTGAAGGTTGTGATGGTGGTAGTAGTGGTAGTTGTAATAATGATAGTGATTGTAGTGGTGGTGGTGGTCACAACAAACTACCACACTACACCACACTACACCACACTATACCACACTACACTACACTACGGTAAACCTCGGAGCAGTATACGGCCAAGATCACCAACCAGAGAAAACAACAACAACAACAACGACAATAACAACGACAACAACAGCAACAGTAAAAACAACAACAGTAACAACAGTAATAATAATAATAATAATAATAATAATAATAATAATAATAATAATAATAATAATAATAATAATAAATTACCCCATACTGTACCTATGTCCAGATCCCAAACAGGACCCCCCCCCCTACCCCAGAATAGTTCTGCTTAAACTATGGATTGGGTTTAGTTAGGTTAGGTTAGGTCTTGGTTAGTTTAGGTTAGGTGTAGGTTAGTTTACGTTAGGTGTAGGTTAGTTTAGGTCTTGGTTAGTTTAGGTTAGGTTAGGTCAGCTTAGGTTAGGTTAGGTTTTGGGTAGAAATCATGATGGAAGGGAGTTGAAGGAGGAACACCCCGAGAGAGAGAGGAAGCGTCACATTATTGGAACATCTCTCTCCTCCCTCCGGCCATAAATCATTTGCTATGGTTGGCTGTTTGACACACTAGTTGGTCCTCTGTCAACCTGGTGAGTTACGGCGGCAGCTGGCCAGGCGGCTTAGCTATTGTTAGGGAGGGAGAGAGAGAGAGAGAGAGGTGCCCTGGCCTGCACACCTTCTGTAGGGCAACACACGACCTCAAAGATAATTCATTTTGCTTCCTTTCAGAGTCAACATAGGGTACTGTACTGTAATGATTCTTTTCCTGCTTGTAATTACAGTAGTTACATCAAAAGTTGAATATAATTACAGATGATCCTTAGTTCCAACAGTTATAGTAATTATGCTTAAACTCAAATATAATTACTTGCTGCTTGCCAATAAGGATTCTTGTTTATAATCCAAAGATAATTCCTATCCTTTAACGTGGACAATTACAATGACCTTGCTTGCTTGCGGTTCCAGAAATAAATGTCAAAAAATAGCAAAAATAATAGCTTGCTTGTTGTAATATTCAACATGGGACACTGCAGTGACGTTTTCTTGCAATTGCACTGAAATAATGCTCATGCTGAACATAATCAGTAATACGACGTTCCTGTGTGCGTGCATGTGTGTGTGTGTGTGTGTGTGTTAAGAGATATCTCGTTCAGGGACAAAAACAAATAACACCTTTGTTTTCGCCTCTAGCTTTTATTATGGCTTAACACACACACACACACACACACACACACACACACACACACACACACACACACACACACACACTACCCCCCATACCCAGTCTACTTTGTGAGGACTTTGTTTTTGAGTGGGCATTTGCCAGTATCTATCAGTCAATTGATCCACAGCACAAAAACTTGCAGAAACGTAAGACATCACTGGCCGTTGTCCTTGTGAACTTCAGGAAGGCCTTTGACCTTGTTGATCACTGCACTGTTATCAACAAGGCTATTGCACTAGGGCTGCCCACCAACCTGGTCTCATGGCTCACTGATTTCTTGAGTGGACGTCGCCAGGCAGTGAGGTATCAGGGCTTGGTCTCCACATTCCAACACCTCACCTGCGGTGTTCCCCAGGGGACCAAGATGGGACCACTGTGCTTCCTCATCCTGATCAACGACGCTCTATCGGACACTCCTCACAGGTGGAAGTACGTGGATGACTGCACTGTGGGGGTTTCAGTGGACAACACCGCACCAGACTACTCATCGCGCCAAGGCACCCTGGACAGGCTACAGGCATGGACTACAGAGAACAAGGTCACCATCAACCACACCAAAACCGTAGTCATGCACATCAATACCGCCACCACTCCAGTGCAAGCCCCAGCAGTCACAGTGGGTGCCCATCCTCTCCAGCTGGTGCAGTCTGCCAAACTCCTGGGTGTAACTATAGACAACAAACTTGACTGGAAGGCCCATGTAAATAACACAGTCAAAGCAGCCACGTACCGTCTCTACATGCTACGACGACTTAGGTCACTTGGGACACCCACGCCAGAGCTGAGGACCATCTACAACGCCTTTATTCTCCCCAAACTAACGTATGCGTCACCAGCCTGGTCGTCATCTCTCAACTCCACCCAACAACGTCAGCTAGAGAAGGTACAGAAAAGGGCCTGCAGAATCATGCTCGGCGCAGAATACTCCGGCTACACCAACGCTCTCTCCACCCTGGAAATGCCATCCCTCAGTGACCTCCACCACCAAGCACTGGAAAGGTTTGGCAGTGGACTACTGCACCACTCTCGTCATCGCCACCTCCTGCCACCTGCAGCTCCCCACCCAACTCGCGCAGTCCGCCACTACAACAAAATTCAGCCCATAAGAGCCCGCACCGATAGATATAAGAACAGCATCATCCCATCTATTGTTAAAATAATAAACAACTCCTGATTTATGTACTGTACAGCCCTGTAAATGTATTCAATGCATATTATATCATTGTGTCTAAATCAAATGTAAGTCTGTATATTTTCAGCCACCGGCTGCAACTCTATTAATAAACCGTTTATTATTATTATTATTATCATTATTATTATTACACACACACACGTTCACTCTAAAGTTCATTAAGACATTGACAAAGGCGTTCACTGCAGCGTTCATTATGGCGTTCACTCTCACGTCTGCAATCACATTCGTTAACACTCATCTCTCTCTCTCTCTCTATTTATCTTCCTCTCTCCTTTCTCCATCCCTCTCCCACTTCTCTCTCTAATTTCCCCCTTCCTCTCGTATCTCCCTCTCCCTCTTTTTATCTCTCTCTCAAGTGAAAAACGAGAGAAATAAAGAAGGGAAGAGAACTGCTCACGTAGACACAAAGGGAGAATCTAAGACAATAATAAATTCTCTTGGGTGACAGTGAGACATTAAACCAGCATTGAGACAAGGAGACATTAAACCAGCCTCGAGACAGTGAGACATTAAACCAGCCTTGAAACAGGGAGACATTAAACCAGTCTTGAGACAGTGAGACATTAAACCAGCCTTGAAACAGGTAGACATTAAACCAGTCTTGAGACAGTGAGACATTAAACCAGCCTTGAAACAGGGAGACATTAAACCAGCCTTGAGATAGTGAGACATTAAACCAGCCTTGAGACAGTGAGACATTAAACCAGCCTTGAGACAGTGAGACATTAAACCAGCCTTGAAACAGGGAGACATTAAACCAGCCTTGAGATAGTGAGACATTAAACCTAAACAGTCAGTTCAAGTGATGACCTAACTAACACACACTGACCTTAACCACCAAGAACTTGTTAATGAGTTTGACGCAAGCAGACAAGTACAAACAGGCACTAGTCGATCTATTGTTTACCATGATGAGATGAAATATGTATATGGAGCAAGTGACAAGATTACTAGATTACAAGATGTCGTAACCGCTAGACTAAGGTTAGGATGTAAGAACGTCAAGCAGTATACCCCAAGGAAGGCCTGGTCCACTTGACTACACTCATGCTGTGGGTTCATCTTAGTTCTCTGGTAAAAACCTTAGCGCAACCCAATGGTATTTTGATTGGTTACCGCATCTACTACCAAGAGGTTAATGACACCAATATAGGTCCTCATTCAGAGCGTTATCCTCCCATAGATGAAGCGGATGTGAACAAAACTAAGTGTACTGTAGGGTGCGGCCACAACTGCTGTACTCACGCGGTTGAGAATAAGTTACCCTCTATGTAGAGAACTAAACAAAATGTATTAGGAATACTTTGTAACATTCAATGCCATAATATCTTGACCACGGTGGTATACAGTAAGTGGTACAATTAAAAAAAATAATTAAATTTAGCAACCCTAACCGAACTTAACTTAATCTTACTTAACCTAATCTAACGTAACATAATTTAACCTAGCAAAATTTAGTTAAATTAACGTAACATAACCTCCTCCATTCCCAGGTAACGTCGAGCTGTTCAATTATCAGGTGAAATAAGCTGGGAGGATAATCTTCAGGTGATGCGGTTATTGTTATCGAATTTTAAACGAACATTCAAAAAAAAAGTCTTAACACAGGATAAAAAAAATTACTATGAATTGCCTTAAATAAAAGATTGTTAAGGACTTGTGGAAGAAAATAAACTAACCCAGTATGGCCGAGTGTTCGTTGACAAGTTCCTCCTCCTTTACGTGGTCACTCGGTCGTCACTGTAAATGTCAACACTGATCATCTAAGTCTCTAAGAACATGTTTTTGGGTCTTAAATTCACTTTATAGTTAAGAAAATGTAGATTGTTTCAGGTATCTAAAGTAGTCAAGTAAACACAACCATACACGCACAGAAGCAAAGTCCAACTAGTCTGTATTGGCGTATGAAGGTCGAGCGGTTCACGGTTCGAAACACTTGTGGTTCAGGGGCGTCTTGTTGACTCGGTGTGAACAAAGGAGCATCGCGTTGCGTATATCCTGGCTCTGAAGACCTATAGTTAAATGCAGGAGATCAGGAGGGCTTTTGATTTGAATTATTATCACTGGAGGTTCGTGGGCGGGAGTTTGTAATGAGGGCGGGAGGGAGGTCTTAGTTATACTGTAGGCTCGTAATTCAGAAGGTCTCGCGGTTCGAAACTTGTGGTGTGAGGACATGGGTTCGAATCCTGTGGTTTACGAAGATTCCCAATTCATAGCCAATGTTTTGACAAAAATTTCTCTCAATGACGTTTCCTTTCATTTATTTTCACACATTTAGTTGGAGAAAACATTTAGACGTAATGTGAATATTTTCGTAAATAATTAACAGGTGAAAGTGACACCATTACACGACAGTAAACAGATGGAAGAATTTACAGATCATAAATACGGTCATTTACTTTTGTATAGATAAGAATACAACTATAACATACAGTATACGTGTCGTGTACTGTAGAAATTTAATTTTAGATATAAATTTATTGGATAAACGGAAGACTGTAAGAGCAAGAGAGAGTTGTGTGGACACGAAGATATCACGGGAGTGGAGCGATCTTCTTGGTTTCATTGTATTACAAGTGGTCACTGTAATAAGAGGACCTGTCACCACATCCATCACGGACACACACACACATTCATCCAGTAATGTATTCGAGTATTTTTTTACAAAACTTTCAGCTCAATAACCTAAAACTACCTTAAGATAATTTTGGAGATTTACTGCAACTAACTTATAATTATTGTCTCACACAGGTAAGCTGATGGGCCACACCTGGGTCAGTTGTGCCAAGTCTGAGGAGGATCATTGAGTCTGTTAAGGTAAGTAGAGTTGGCAACACTGTGGTAGTGTGGACGTTGGTGTCTGGTCGACGAGAGAGAGAGAGAGAGAGAGAGAGAGAGAGAGAGAGAGAGAGAGCATCTGTCTGGTAGCCTAGACTGGGCAGGTCGGAGACAAAGTTTTAACTAACACTCATGACTTAAACCAAGTTATAAGTTGGTTTAAGTTACTCTCTGGGTTGAGTTACTCCGGCGGAATGTATGTACAAGGTGGATGGACAAAATCTCCCGGACTAAAATGCTCTTGGACAGAATTCCACGCGATACATTCCCGTACTGGACAAAATAAATTACAACATTACGAAATTCCACCACAAATAAGCTTGTTTAATAAAAATCACCAGAATTAACCTAACCTAACCTAACCTAACCTAACCTAACCTAACCTAACCTAACTTAACCTAACCTCTGGATAGAATTGACTGGATAAATGAACAGTTTATTATCTTATTGGACAAAATGGCACCTGTCAATTTAGTATTGGACAAATCCCAAAGAAATAATTTACCAACAGCTAACACTCAGACTCACTCACTCTGACTCACTCACTCTGACTCACTCACTCACTCAGACTCACTCACTCTGACTCACTCACTCTGACTCACTCACTCTGACTCACTCACTCTGACTCACTCACTCAGACTCACTCACTCACTCACCCTCACTCACTTACTCACTCACTCTGACTCACTCCCTAACACTCACTCACTCACTCATTCACTGACACTCTTTCACTAACACTCACTCACTCAGACTCACTCCCTAACACTCACTCACTCACTCAGAATCACTCACTCAGACTCACTCACTAACACTCACTCACTCAGACTCACTCACTCTGACTCACTCACTCTGACTCACTCACTCAGACTCACTCACTCTCACTTACTCACTCACTCTGACTCACTCACTCTGACTCACTCACTCACTCACTCTGACTCACTCCCTAACACTCACTCACTCACTCATTCACTGACACTCGTTCACTCAGGCTCACTCACTCACTCACTCACTCAGACTCACTCACTCTGACTCACTCACTCACTCTGACTCACTCACTCAGACTCACTGACTCCAACACTGACTCCAACACCGATTCACTGCCGGATCAATAATACAATAAACCTCCCCAAACTTACACACAACACTGGACGGCCAACACCAAATTCTTTTTTATCCATAAGGTAAAAATACACCGAAGACTTAGTGACATTATAGAATATCTCATACAATACAAAGTTTACCTGTGTGTGTGTGTGTATGTGTGTGTGTAGGTGACATTTGATAATTACATTTTCTGCTTTTGTTTGTTTCGTCACCAATTTAAGTGAGAGGAGGGATTGACTTTTGGATCGAAATGTCACAGTAATTTTAATTTTGGGAGAATTTTATTTAATTGTATATTAGGCGTTTAGTACTTGTGTGTGTGTGTGTGTGTGTGTGTGTGTGTGTGTGTGTGTGTGTGTGTGTGTGTGTGTGTGTGTGTACGAATATGAATATTTTTTCAAGGGATGCATAATTTCTCAACAGAGTGTATTTAAACCTAGATCAAATACCACTTTAAACCTGGATCAAACACCATTTTAAACCTGGATCAAATAACGCACCTTAACCACACCACACTGTACCGCCATTCAGTAAAGTTATAGACCAGAATTTGTTGAATTTCTAAACCAACAAAAGATTAAAAAAAATTAATATAGCTTTTGTGTTCTTATCCCCTTGAGTACGATGATTTAACCCTTGAGTACGATGATTTAACCCTTGAGTACGATGATTTAACCCTTGAGTACGATGATTTATCCCCTTGAGTATGATGATTTAACCCTTGAGTATGATGATTTAACCCTTGAGTACGATGATTTAACCCTTGAGTACGATGATTTATCCCCTTGAGTACGATGATTTAACCCCTTGAGTACGATGATTTATCCCCTTGAGTATGATGATTTAACCCTTGAGTATGATGATTTAACCCTTGAGTACGATGATTTAACCCTTGAGTACGATGATTTTAACCCTTAGTACGATGATTTAACCCATAGGGCGTGATTTATCCTTGAGTATGATGATTTAACGCCCGAGTACGATGATTTAACCTTGAGTACGATGGTTAACTATAGTACGATGATTTATCACTGAGTATGATGGTTTAACCCTTGAGTATGATGATTTAACCCTTGAGTACGATGATTTAACCCTTGAGTACGATGATTTATCGCTTAATTATGATGATTTAACCCTTGAGTATGATGATTTAACCCTTGAGTACGATGATTTAACCCTTGAGTACGATGATTTAACCCTTGAGTACGAAGATTTAACCCTTGAGTACGATGATTTATCCATTGAGTACGATGATTTAACCCTTGAGTACGATGATTTAACCCTTGAGTACGATGATTTATCCCTTGAGTACGATGATTTAACCCTTGAGTACGAAGATTTAACCCTTGAGTACGATGATTTAACCCTTGAGTACGATGATTTATCCCTTGAGTACGATGATTTAACCCTTGAGTACGAAGATTTAACCCTTGAGTACGATGATTTATCCTTTGAGTACGATGATTTAACCCTTGAGTACGATGATTTATCCCTTGAGTACGGTGATTTA
>NW_024750326.1:0-2712 GCF_018991925.1 Homarus americanus
AAAGACACCTCAAGGGTTAGTACTTGGCAGCTTAATCAAGCTTAACCACGTGCTTGAAGTGGATGGATTCACACATGATTTCAAAAACATTGAATTTGTCTATATATATATATATATATATATATATATATATATATATATATATATATATTAATATAAAAAAAAAATATATATATATATATATATATATATATATATATATATATATATATATATATATATATATATATATATATATATATATATATATATATATATATATATATATATATATATATATATATATATATATATATATATATATATATATATATATATATATATATATATATATATGGTTGGGACTGGCTGTTCATTTTATTTATATATTTATTTTTTATATATATATATATATATATATATATATATATATATATATATATATATATATATATATATATATAGGATTCCTGCAATCTAACTCAACTGCTCCAGAAGGTCGTTAACCGGTGTTTGAGAATCACTATTGTTTCAGTAATGGTAATTGGTCTGAGTCACCTAAAATTTCAAATTCAACAAAAATGGTAGAAAAGTTCACTTACTTTTGAGGTGTGAAGTGTAGAAGGCTCCTGGACGATGATGATGATGATGATGGGATAGAATGGGGGTGAGGAGAAGGAAGAAGAGAAGGCATTGGGGTGGAAGAGAAGTCACCCCATGGCTACGCTATTTCACCCATAAAATTTTAGCTCTCTGGTGTAATTCAAGATTATTTTTTAAATCAACACTGCACTGCATTATATTGTCAATATGTAAAATATATTTCAAATGACCAATAATTTGCTTGGAAACGCAGGAAAAAAGTGTTTAGTTGAAGGAGTCTCAAGCAAGATGTTACCTCCAGTGAAAAGAAAGAGAGACTAACTCCTGTTTGCTGTGTTAAGAGGCTGATGCCAGACAAAACTAGTCACTTTCATTATGTTCAATAATTGTTAAAATGACTAAAAATTGAATATTAAACTTTAAAATTATTGAATAGTATAAACTCTTGATATTTACTAAAATAGTAAGGAATTTAAGCACTACAACCGAAATGTATTGGCGGACTGATACTAAAGCTGGTTGCCCGTCAGTGCAAGCGAAACATGTTGAGGTCGGTTCGTAAGAACTTCGTTAACCGAATTTCGTAACCGAATTGAAGATCCTTATGGAAGGCAGTTCGTTAATCAAAATTACGCTAACCGGGGTATTCGTAAACGAGGGTCACTGTATATATAGATATATATGGATATATAGATATAGATATATATAGTCAACCTCACTTTACGCGTTAATTCAACCACAGGGTACCGCGGAAGTGAGAAACGCGTAAAGTGAACATCATAACATATGGGATTAATTGAAATACAGACCGGCCCATCAAACTCACTTTTTGACACACAACTATGTTGTAGTAAAAAATATTATCTTAACTTTATGATGGTATGCAATTAATAATTAAGAAAATATCAATAATATTTTTAACACTTACATTAGTAGAAAGATAGGCTGGGCATAGGATGGGGTTGGTTTCGAGGCAGAGGGGCAGATTGTGGCCCTCACCTGTATCACTTGTATCAATTGTATCACTATCCACCACAGAGGCTTGCAGGGCCTCTTTGTCAAACCCTCAAAGTCCTATAAGTCCATATCCTCACTATAATTATCACTATCTGACTTGGGCGGCTGTGGTGGGTGGCGGTGAAGAACTTCGGTAATGTTTGATGAGGCGATCTTATGCATCCTGCCACATATATGAGTAGATACACCACGGAAAGTGAAAGTTGGTTCTGGCGAGGTACCTAAATGAGAAATCATGAAAGTGAAACATAAAAGGGTAATACTGTGTGTGTGTGTGTGTGTGTGTGTGTGTATATATATATATATATATATATATATATATATATATATATATATATATATATATATATATATATATATATATATATATATATATATATATATATATATATATATATATATATATATATATATATATATAACAGAGTCAGAACTTTTTTAGTGTCCTGTGGCCTAGCGTAGCGTTCCTAAGTCCCCTAGTAGGTCGAGGGTTCGATTCCTTGCTGGTGAGGTCGGTGATTATATGTTCAAAGTCCGTGTGTTATATGGACTAATAATATATATGTACCTGTTACATACCAGCTGGATTCGGTAAAATGCTACTGACACCATAAGAGGCACGGGCAGTTTCCCAATGAGGTTCACGGCCATCAGCTCGATGAACAGGCTTTGTGTGAAATATAACAGAGTCTAGAACTGCTTTTAGTGTCCTTGTGGCCTGGCCAGTGCGTTCTAGTCCCACCCAGTAGGTCGAGGTTCGATTCCTTGCTGGTGAGGTCGATTGATTATATGTTCAAAGTCCGCGTGTTATATGGACTAAATGAAGTATATATATATATATATATATATATATATATATATATATATATATATATATATATATATATATATATATATATATATATATATATATATATATATATATATATATATATATATATATATATATACATATATATATATATATATATATATAGAACAGCTGATCTAACAATTGAAAAATTATCAATAACTTGAATAAAACATATTTACTCCCAGTAAATCCTACTTGCACTGTCACTATGTTGAAATGCCTATGGTTTGAGCTTTCCTCCATCTAGTTATTATATATCT
>NW_024750327.1:0-14390 GCF_018991925.1 Homarus americanus
TTGTGACCGAGGAACGCTACCTATGGGCCACCAGGACACTATAACAGTCCTAGACTCTGTTATATTTCACACAAAGCCTGTTCAACGAGCTTATGGCGCTGTGAACCAATATAGGGGACCACCCGTGCAGCTTAGGTGATCAGAGCAACGTTTAACCAAATGCGGCTTCGAAACACTAGGATCCATATATATTTCATTAGCCCAATAAAGCACGCGGACTTCTACATATAATCAACACCTCACCCCACCAGGATTTAAACCCACGATTTTATAATTGTGACTGGGGAACGCTACCTGTGGGCCTGGGACTTCCAGCAAAAAGCGATCCACAGAACTGCTGCCCATATTTCACAAAACCTGTTCCAGCCGTGAACCTCCTAATGGGACCACCAGCGCTTAGGTGATCAGAGCAACGTTTTTATAAATCTTGACTTCGAGCCTGGGATCATATATGTTCACTTGGCCCAATAAAACGCGGCGGACTTCTGCATATAATCAACCTCCACCAGGATTTGAACCGATTTTATAATTGTGACTGGGGAACGCTACCTGTGGGCCACCAGGACAATAAAAGCAGTCCTAGACTCTGCTATATTTCACACAAAGCCTGTTTAACGAGCTTATGGCGCCGTGAACCTCTAATGGGGACCACCCATGCCGCTTAGGTGATCAGAGCAACGTTTTACCAAATGCAGCTTCGAAACACAAGGATCCATATATATTTCATAGCCCAATAAAGCACGCGGACTTCTACATATAATCAACACCTCACCCCACCAGGATTTGAACCCACGATCTTATAATTGTGACCGGGGAACGCTACCTCTGGGCCACCAGGACAATAAAAGCACTCCTAGACTCTGCTATATTTCACACAAAGCCTGTTCAACGAGCTTATGGCACTGTGAACCACTATAGGGAACCACCATTGTCGATTAGGTGATCAGAGCAATGTTTTACCAAATCCGGCCTGGAAACACGAGGATCTATATATGTTTCATTAGCCCAATAAAGCACGCGGACTTCTACATCTAATCAACACCTCTCCCCACCAGGATTTTTACCCACGATCTTAGAATTGTGACCGGGGAACGCTACCTCTGGGCCATCAGGACACTAAAAGCAGTCCTAAACTCAACTATATTTCACACAAAGCCTGTTCAACGACCTTATGGCGCCATGAACCTCTAATGGGGACCACCTGTGCCGCTTAGGTGATCAGAGCAACGTTTTACCAGATCCGGCTTGGAAACACGAGGATCCATATATATTTCACTAACCCAATAAAGCACTCGGACTTCTTCATATAATCAACACCTCACCCCACCAGGATTTAAACCCACAATCTTATAATTGTGACCGGGGTATGCTACCTCTGGGCCACCAGGACAATAGAAGCAGTCCTAGACTCTACTTTATATCAAACAAAGCCTGTTCAACGAGCTTATGGCGCCGTAAAGCTCTAATGGGGACCACCCGTGCCGCTTAGGTGATCAGAGCAACGTTTTACCAGATCCGGCTTCAAAACACGACGATCCATATATATTAAATTTCCCCAATAAAGCACGCGGCTTCTCCATATAATCAACACCTCACCCCACCAGGATTCGATCCCACGATCTTCTAATTGTGACCGGGGAACGCTACCTCTGGGCCACCAGGACAATAAAAGCAGTCCTAGACTCTGCTAAATTTCACACAAAGCCTGTTCAACGAGCTTATGGCGCTGTGAACCTCTAATGGGAACCATCCATGCCGCTTAGGTGATCAGAGCAACGTTTTTCCAAATCCGACTTCGAAACACAAGGATCCATATATATTTCATTAGCCCAATAGAGCACGTGGACTTCTACATATAATCAACACCTCACTCCACCAGGATTCGAAACCACGATCTTATAATTGTGACCGAGGAATGCTACCTATGGGCCACCAGGACACTATAAGCAGTCCTAGACTCTGATATATTTCACACAAATCCTGTTCAACGAGCTTATGGCGCTGTGAACCACTATAGGGGACCACCCGTGCCGCTTAGGTGATCAGAGCAACGTTTTATAGAATGCGGCTTCAAAACATGAGGATCCATATATATTTCATTAGCCCAATAAAGCACGCGGACTTCTACATATAATCAACGCCTCACCCCACCAGGATTTCAAGCCACGATCTTATAATTGTGACCGGGGAACACTACGTCTGGGCCACCAGGACAATAAAAGCAGTCCTAGACTCTGCTATATTTCACACAAAGCCTGTTCAACGAGCTTATGGCACCGTAAACCTCTAATGGGGACCATCCGTGCCGCTTAGGTAATCAGAGCAACGTTTTACCAAATTCGACTTCGAAACACAAGGATCCATATATATTTCATTAGCCCAATAGAGCACGTGGACTTCTACATATAATCAACACCTCACTCCACCAGGATTCGAACCCACGATCTTATAATAATTTGTGACAGGAACGCTACCTCCTGGGCCACCCAGGACACATAAACGATCCCTGAACTCTGCTATATTTCACAAAGCCTGTTCAAGAGCTTATGGCACGTGAACCTCTCATAGGACCACCCGTGCCGCTTAGGTGATCAGAGCAACGTTTTATCAAATGCTGCTTCGAAACACGAGGATCCATATATATTTCATTAGCCCAATAAAGCACGCGGACTTCTACATATAATCAACACATCACCCCACCAGGATTCGAACCCACGATCTTCTAATTGTGACCGGGGAACGATACCTCTGGGCAACCAGGACATTAAAAGCAGTCCTAGACTCTGCTATATTTCACACAAAGCCTGTTCAACGAGCTTATGGCGCTGTGAACCTCTAATGGGGACCATCTGTCCCGCTTAGGTGATCAGAGCAACGTTTTACCAAATCCGGCTTCGAAACACGAGGACCCACATATATTTCATTAACCAAATAAAGCACGCGGACTTCTACATATAATCAACACCTCACTTCACCAGGATTCGAACCCACGATCTTATAATTGTGACCAGGGAACGATACCTCTGGGCCACCAGGACAATAAAAGCAGTCCTAGACTCTGCTATATTTCACACAAAGCCTGTTCAACGAGCTTATGGCGCCGTGAACCTCTCATGGGGACCACCCGTGCCGCTTAGGTGATCAGAGCAACGTTTTACCAAATGCGGCTTCGAAACACGAGGATCCATATATATTTCATTATCCCAATAAAACACGCGGACTTCTACATATAATCAACACCTCACCCCACTAGGATTCAAACCCACGATCTTATAATTGTGACCGAGTAACTCTACCTATGGGCCACCAGGACACTATAAGCAGTCCTAGACTCTGTTATATTTCACATAAAGCCTGTTCAACGAGCTTATGGCACCGTGAACCACTATTGGGGACCACCCGTGCCGGTTAGGTGATAAAAGCAACGTTTTACCAAATCCGGCTTGGAAACATGAGGATCCATATATATTTCATTAGCCCAATAAAGAACTCGGACTACTACATATAATCAACACCTCACCCCACCAGGATTCAAACCCACGATCTTATATTTGTGACCGGGGTATGCTACATCTGGGCCACCAAGACAATAAAAGCAGTCCTAGACTCTACTATATTTCACACAAAGCCTGTTCAACGAGCTTATGGCGCTGTGAACCACTATAGAAGACCACCCGTGCCGCGTAGGTGATCAGAGCAACGTTTTACCAAATGCAGGTTCGAAACACGAGGACCCACATATATTTCATTAATCCACTAAAGCACGCGGACTTCTACATATAATCACCACCTCACTCCACCAGGATTCGAACCCACGATCTTATAATTGTGACCGAGGATTGCTACCTATGGGACACCAGGACAATAAAAGCAGTCCTAAACTCTGCTATATTTCACACTAAGCCTGTTCAACGAGCTTATGGCGCCGTGAACCTCTAATGGGACACTAGCAAATTGATCAGAAACAACACCCACATCACGGCTTCAAACCGAGGATCATATATTCGTGGCCAATAAAACCATGGACTACATATAATCAACGCCTCACCTGGGATTGAAGCCACGATCTTTGGTGTGACCAGACATACGTCTGAGCCTGGAACAGCAGTCCTAAAGCCTGTTGAGCCGTGAACCTCTAATGGGGACCACCCATGCCACTTAGGTGATCAGAACAACGTTTTACCAAATGCGGCTTCGAAACACAAGGATCCATATATATTTCATAGCCCAATAAAGCACGCGGACTTCTACATATAATCAACACCTCATCCCACCAGGATTTGAACCCACGATCTTATAATTGTGACCGGGGAACGCTACCTCTGGGCCACCAGGACAATAAAAGCACTCCTAGACTCTGCTATATTTCACACAAAGCCTGTTCAACGAGCTTATGGCGCTGTGAACCACTATAGGGAACCACCCGTCTCGATTAGGTGATCAGAGCAATGTTTTACCAAATCCGGCCTGGAAACACGAGGATCTATATATGTTTCATAAGCCCAATAAAGCACGCGGACTTCTACATATAATGAACACCTCTCCCCACCAGGATTTTTACCCACGATCTTAGAATTGTGACCGGGGAACGCTACCTCTGGGCCATCAGGACACTAAAAGCAGTCCTAAACTCAACTATATTTCACACAAAGCCTGTTCAACGACCTTATGGCGCCATGAACCTCTAATGGGGACCACCTGTGCCGCTTAGGTGATCAGAGCAACGTTTTACCAGATCCGGCTTGGAAACACGAGGATCCATATATATTTCATTAACCCAATAAAGCACTCGGACTTCTACATATAATCAACACCTCACCCCACCAGGATTCAAACCCACGATCTTATAATTGTGACCGGGTTATGCTACCTCTGGGCCACCAGGACAATAAAAGCAGTCCTAGACTCTACTATATATCAAAAAAAGCCGATCAACGAGTTTATGGCGCCGTAAACCTCTAATGGGGACCAACCGTGCCGCTTAGGTGTTCAGAGCAATGTTTTACCAGATCCGGCTTCAAAACACGAGGATCCATATATATTAAATTTCCCCAATAAAGCACGCGGCTTCTCCATATAATCAACACCTCACCCCACCAGGATTCGAACCCACGATCTTCTAATTGTGACCGGGAAATGCTACCTCTGGGCCACCAGGACAATAAAAGCAGTCCTAGACTCTGCTATATTTCACACAAAGCCTGTTCAACGAGCTTATGGCGCTGTGAACCTCTAATAAGGGATATCCGTGCAACCCCTAGGTGATCAGAGCAACGTTTTTACCAAATCGACTGAAACACAGGATCATATATATTTTCACGTGGCCCCAATAAAACGTGGACTTCTACATATAATCAACACCTCGCCTCACAGGATTCAGAAACCACGATGTATAATTGTGACCGAGGAACGCTACCTATGGGCCACCAGGACACTATAAGCAGTCCTAGACTCTGATATATTTCACACAAATCCTGTTCAACGACCTTATGGCGCTGTGAACCACTATAGGGGACCACCCGTGCCGCATAGGTGATCAGAGCAACGTTTTATAGAATGCCGCTTCAAAACACGAGGATCCATATATATTTCATTAGCCCAATAAAGCACGCGGACTTCTACATATAATCAACGCCTCACCCCACCAGGATTTGAAGCCACGATCTTATAATTGTGACCGGGGAAAACTACCTCTGGGCCACCAGGACAATGAAAGCAGTCCTAGACTCTGCTATATTTCACACAAAGCCTGTTCAACGAGCTTATGGCGCCGTAAACCTCTAATGGGGACCATCCGTGCCGCTTAGGTGATCAGAGCAACGTTTTACCAAATCCGACTTCGAAACACAAGGATCCATATATATTTCATTAGCCCAATAGAGCACGTGGACTTCTACATATAATCAACACCTCACTCCACCAGGATTCGAACCCACGATCTTATAATTGTGACCGAGGAACGCTACCTATGGGCCACCAGGACACTATAAGCAGTCCTAGACTCTGATATATTTCACACAAATCCTGTTCAACGAGCTTATGGAGCTGTGAACCACTATAGGGGACCACCCGTGCCGCTTAGGTGATCAGAGCAACGTTTTATAGAATGCGGCTTCAAAACACGAGGATCCATATATATTTCATTAGCCCAATAAAGCACGCGGACTTCTACACATAATCAACGCCTCACCCCACCAGGATTTGAAACCACGATCTTATAATTGTGACCGGGGAACTCTACGTCTGGGCCACCAGGACAATAAAAGCAGTCCTAGACATTGCTATATTTCATACAAAGCCTGTTCAAAGAGCTTATGGCGCCGTGAACCTCTCATGGGGACCACCCGTGCCGCTTAGGTGATCAGAGCAACGTTTTATCAAATGCAGCTTCGAAACACAAGGATCCATATATATATTTCATTAGCCCAATAAAGCATGCGGACTTCTACATATAATCAACACCTCACTTCACCAGGATTCGAACGCACGATCCTATAATTGTGACCGAGGAACGCTACCTATGGGCCACCAGGATAATAAAAGCAGTCCTAGTCTCTGCTATATTTCACACAAAGCCTGTTCAACGAGCTTATGGCGCCGTGAACCTCTAATGGGGACCACAAAAGCCGCTTAGGTGATCAGAGCAACTTTTTACCAAATCCGGCTTCGAAACACGAGGACCCACATATATTTCATTAACCCAATAAAGCACGCGGACTTCTACATATAATCAACACCTCACTTCACCAGGATTCGAACCCACGATCCTATAATTGTGACCGAGGAACGCTACCTATGGGCCACCAGGACAATAAAAGCAGTCCTAGACTCTGCTATATTTCACACAAAGCCTGTTCAACGAGCTTATGGCGCTGTGAACCACTATAGGGGACCACCCGTGCTGCTTAGGTGATCAGAGCAACGTTTTACCAAATGCGGCTTCGAAACACTAGGATCCATATATATTTCATTAGACCAATAAAGCACACGGACTTCTACATATAATCAACACCTCACCCCACCAGGATTTGAACCCATGATCTTATAATTGTGACCGGGGAACGCTACCTCTGGGCCACCAGGACAATAAAGGCACTCCTAGACTCTACTATATTTCACACAAAGCCTGTTCAACGACCTTATGGCGCCATGAACCTCTAATGGGGACCGCCTGTGCCGCTTAGGTGATCAGAGCAACGTTTTACCAAATGCGGCTTCAAAACACGAGGATCCATATATATTTCATTAGCCCAATAAAGCACGCGGACTTCTACATATAATCAACACCTCACCCCACCAGGATTCGAACCCACGACCTTATAATTGTGACCGAGGAACGCTACCTATGGGCCACCAGGACGATAAAAGCAATCCTAGACTCTGCTATATTTCACACAAATCCTGTTCAACGAGCTTATGACGCTGTGAACCTCTAATGGGGACCATCCGTGCCGCTTAGGTGATCAGAGCAACGTTTTACCAAATCCGGATTCGAAACACGAGGATCCATATATATTTCATTAGCCCAATAAAGCACGGGGACTTCTACATATAATCGACAACTCTCCCCACAAGGATTTAAATCCACGATCTTATAATTGTGACCGGGGAACGCTACCTCTGGGCCACCAGGATAATAAAAGCAGTCCTAGACTCTGATATATTTCACACAAAGCCTGTTTAACGAGCTTATGGCGCCGGGAACCTCTAATGGGGACCACCCGTGCCGCTTAGGTGATCAGAGCAACGTTTTACCAAATGCGGCTTCGAAACACGAGGATCCATATATATTTCATTAGCCCAATAAAGCAAGCGGACTTCTGATAACCCAACCCAACCCCAGCCATAACCCGTCCCAACCAACCCTACCTCTTGGGCCACTAGGACACAAAAGCAGTCCTAGACTCCTAGTCTCTGCTATATTTCACAAAAGCCTGTTCACTTGAGCCCCTTGGCGCTGTGAACCTCTAATAGGGACCATCCGTGCCGCTTAGGTGATCAGAGCAACGTTTTACCAAATCCGGCTTCGAAACACAAGGATCCATATATATTTCCTTAGCCCAAAAGAGCACGCGGACTTCTACATATAATCAACACCTCACTCCACCAGGATTCGAACCAACGATCTTATAATTGTGACCGAGGAACGCTACCTATGGGCCACCAGGATACTATAAGCAGTCCTAGACTCTGTTATATTTCACACAAAGCCTGTTCAACGAAATTATGGCGCCATGAACCTCTAATGGGGACCACCCGTGCCACTTAGGTGATCAGAGCAACGTTTTACCAAATGCGGCTTCAAAACACGAGGATCCATATATATTTCATTAGCCCAATAAAGCACGTGGACTTCTACATATAATCAACGCCTCACCCCACCAGGATTTGAAGCCACGATCTTATAATTGTGACCGGGGAACACTACCTCTGGGCCACCAGGACAATAAAAGCAGTCCTAGACTCTGCTATATTTCACACAAAGCCTGTTCAACGAGCTTATGGCGCCGTAAACCTCTAATGGGGACCATCCGTGCCGCTTAGGTGATCAGAGCAACGTTTTATCAAATCCGGCTTAGAAACACAAGGATCCATATATATTTCATTATGCCAATAGAGCACGCGGACTTCTACATATAATCAACACCTCACTCCACCAGGATTCGAACCCACGATCTTATAATTGTGACCAAGGAACGCTACCTATGGGCCACCAGGACACTATAAGCAGTCCTAGACTCTGTTATATTTCACACAAAGCTTGTTCAACGAGCTTATGGCGCTGTGAACCACTATAGGGACCACCCGTGTAGCTTAGGTGATCAGAGCAACGTTTTACCAAATGCGGCTTCGAAACACTAGGATCCATATATATTTCATTAGCCCAATAAAGCACGCGGACTTCTACATATAATCAACACCTCACCCCACCAGGATTTGAACCCATGATCTTATAATTGTGACCGGGGAACGCTACCTCTGGGCCACCAGGACAATAAAGGCAGTCCTAGACTCTACTATATTTCACACAAAGCCTGTTCAACGACCTTATGGCGCCATGAACCTCTAATGGGGACCGCCCGTGCCGCTTAGGTGATCAGAGCAACGTTTTACCAAATGCGGCTTCGAAACACGAGGATCCATATATATTTCATTAGCCCAATAAAGCACGCGGACTTCTACATATAATCAACACCTCACCCTACCAGGATTTAAACCCACAATCTTATAATTGTGACCGGGGAACGCTACCTCTGGGCCACCAGGAAAATAAAAGCAGTCCTAGACTTTGCTATATTTCACACAAAGCCTGTTCAACGAGCTTATGGCGCCGTGAACCTCTAATGGGGACCACCCGTGCCGCTTAGGTGATCAGAGCAACGTTTTACCAAATGCGGCTTCAAAACACGAGGATCCATATTTATTTCATTTGACCAATAAAGCAAGCGGCTTCTACATATGATCAACACCTCACCTCACCAGGATTCGAACCCACGATCTTCTAATTGTGACCGGGGAACGCTACCTCTGGGCCACCAGAACAATAAAAGCAGTCCTAGACTCTGCTATATTTCACAAAATCCTGTTCAACGAGCTTATGGCGCTGTGAACCTCTAATGGGGACCATCCGTGCCGCTTAGGTGATCAGAGCAACGTTTTACCAAATCCGGCTTCGAAACACAAGGATCCATATATATTTCATTAGCCTAAAAGAGCACGCGGACTTCTACATATAATCAACACCTCACTCCACCAGGATTCGAACTCACGATCTTATAATTGTGACCGAGGAACGCTACCTATGGGCCACCAGGATACTATAAGCAGTCCTAGACTCTGTTATATTTCACACAAAGCCTGTTCAACGAAATTATGGCGCCATGAACCTCTAATGGGGACCACACGTGCCGCTTAGGTGATCAGAGCAACGTTTTACCAAATCCGACTTCGAAACACAAGGATCCATATATATTTCATTAGCCCAATAGAGCACGTGGACTTCTACATATAATCAACACCTCACTCCACCAGGATTCGAACCCACGATCTTATAATTGTGACCGAGGAACGCTACCTATGGGCCACCAGGACACTATAAGCAGTCCTAGACTCTGATATACTTCACACAAATCCTGTTCAACGAGCTTATGGAGCTGTGAACCACTATAGGGGACCACCCGTGCCGATTAGGTGATCAGAGCAACGTTTTATAGAATGCGGCTTCAAAACACTAGGATTCATATATATTTCATTAGCCCAATAAAGCACGCGGACTTCTACACATAATCAACGCCTCACCCCACCAGGATTTGAAACCACGATCTTATAATTGGGACCGGGGAACGCTACGTCTGGGCCACCAGGACAATAAAAGCAGTCCTAGACACTGCTATATTTCATACAAAGCCTGTTCAAAGAGCTTATGACGCCGTGAACCTCTCATGGGGACCACCCGTGCCGCTTAGGTGATCAGAGCAACGTTTTATCAAATGCTGCTTCGAAACACGAGGATTCATATATATTTCATTAGCCCAATAAAGCATGCGGACTTCTACATATAATCAACACCTCACCCCACCAGGATTTAAACCCACGATATTATAATTGTGACCGGGGAACGCTACCTCTGGGCCACCAGGATAATAAAGCAGTCCTAGACTCTGCTATATTTCACACAAAGCCTGTTCAACGAGCTTATGGCGCCGTGAACCTCTAATGGGGACCACCTATGCCGCTTAGGTGATCAGAGCAACGTTTTACCAAATGCGGCTTCGAAACACGAGGATCCCTATATATTTCATTAGCCCAATAAAGCACGCGGACTTCTACATATAATCAACACCTCACCCCACCAGGATTTGAACCCACGATCTTATAATTGTGACCGGGGAACGCTACCTCTGGGCCACCAGGACAATAAAAGCAGTCCTAGACTCTGCTATATTTCACACAAAGCCTGTTTAACGAGCTAATGGCGCCGTGAACCTCTAATGGGGACCACCCGTGCCGCTAAGATGATCAGAGCAACGTTTTACCAAATGCGGCTTCGAAACACGAGGATCCATATATTTCATTAGCCCAAAAAAGCACGCGGACTTCTACATATAATCAACACCTCACCCCACCAGGATTTGAACCCACGATCTTATAATTGTGACCGGGGAACGCTACCTCTGGGCCACCAGGACAATAAAAGCAGTCCTAGACTCTGCTATATTTCACACAAAGCCTGTTCAACGAGCTTATGGCGCCGTGAACCTCTAATGGGGACCACCCGTGCAGCTTAGGTGATCAGAGCAACGCTTAACCAAATGCGACTTAGAAACATGAGGATCCATATATATTTCATTAGCCCAATAAAACACGCGGACTTCTACATATAATCAACACCTCACCCCACCAGGATTTGAACCCACGATCTTATAATTGTGACCGGGGAATGCTACCCTCTGGGCCACCAGGAAAAATAAAGCAGTCCTAGACTTTGCTATATTTCACACAAAGCCTGTTCAACGAGCTTATGGCGCCGTGAACCTCTAATGGGGACCACCCGTGCCGCTTAGGTGATCAGAGCAACGTTTTACCAACTGCGGCATCAAAACACGAGGATCCATATATATTTCATTTGACCAATAAAGCAAGCGGCTTCTACATATGATCAACACCTCACCTCACCAGGATTCGAACCCACGATCTTCTAATTGTGACCGGGGAACGCTACCTCTGGGCCACCAGGACAATAAAAGCAGTCCTAGACTCTGCTATATTTCACAAAAAGCCTGTTCAACGAGCTTATGGCGCTGTGAACCTCTAATGGGGACCATCCGTGCCGCTTAGGTGATCAGAGCAACGTTTTACCAAATCCGGCTTCGAAACACAAGGATCCATATATATTTCATTAGCCTAAAAGAGCACGCGGACTTCTACATATAATCAACACCTCACTCCACCAGGATTCGAACTCATGATCTTATAATTGTGACCGAGGAACGCTACCTATGGGCCACCAGGATACTATAAGCAGTCCTAGACTCTGTTATATTTCACACAAAGCCTGTTCAATGAAATTATGGCGCCATGAACCTCTAATGGGGACCACACGTGCCGCTTAGGTGATCAGAGCAACGTTTTACCAAATCCGACTTCGAAACACAAGGATCCATATATATTTCATTAGCCCAATAGAGCACGTGGACTTCTACATATAATCAACACCTCACTCCACCAGGATTCGAACCCACGATCTTATAATCGTGACCGAGGAACGCTACCTATGGGCCACCAGGACACTATAAGCAGTCCTAG
Organism: Homarus americanus; assembly: GCF_018991925.1. Lineage (NCBI taxonomy): Eukaryota > Metazoa > Arthropoda > Malacostraca > Decapoda > Nephropidae > Homarus > Homarus americanus. The sequence continues at coordinate 12,307 of NW_024750327.1, forward strand.
ACTCTGATATACTTCACACAAATCCTGTTCAACGAGCTTATGGAGCTGTGAACCACTATAGGGGACCACCCGTGCCGATTAGGTGATCAGAGCAACGTTTTATAGAATGCGGCTTCAAAACACTAGGATTCATATATATTTCATTAGCCCAATAAAGCACGCGGACTTCTACACATAATCAACGCCTCACCCCACCAGGATTTGAAACCACGATCTTATAATTGTGACCGGGGAACGCTACGTCTGGGCCACCAGGACAATAAAAGCAGTCCTAGACACTGCTATATTTCATACAAAGCCTGTTCAAAGCGCTTATGGCGCCGTGAACCTCTCATGGGGACCACCCGTGCCGCTTAGGTGATCAGAGCAACGTTTTACCAAATGCTGCTTCGAAACACGAGGATCCATATATATTTCATTAGCCCAATAAAGCATGCGGATTTCTACATATAATCAACACCTCACCCCACCAGGATTTAAACCCACGTTATTATAATTGTGACCGGGGAACGCTACCTCTGGGCCACCAGGATAATAAAAGCAGTCCTAGACTCTGCTATATTTCACACAAAGCCTGTTCAACGAGCTTATGGCGCCGTGAACCTCTAATGGGGACCACCCATGCCGCTTAGGTGATCAGAGCAACGTTTTACCAAATGCGGCTTCGAAACACGAGGATCCATATATATTTCATTAGCCCAATAAAGTACGCGGACTTCTACATATAATCAACACCTCACCCCACCAGGATTTGAACCCACAATCTTATAATTGTTACCGGGGAACGCTACCTCTGGGCCACCAGGACAATAAAAGCAGTCCTAGACTCTGCTACATTTCACACAAAGCCTGTTTAACGAGCTAATGGCGCCGTGAACCTCTAATGGGGACCACCCGTGCCGCTTAGATGATCAGAGCAACTTTTTACCAAATCCGGCTTCGAAACACGAGGACCCACATATATTTCATTAACCCAATAAAGCAAGCGGACTTCTACATATAATCAACACCTCACTTCACCAGGATTCGAACCCACGATCCTATAATTGTGACCGAGGAACGCTACCTATGGGCCACCAGGACAATAAAAGCAGTCCTAGACTCTGCTATATTTCACACAAAGTCTGTTCAACGAGCTTATGGCGTTGTGAACCTCTAATGGGGACCATCCGTGCCGCTTAGTTGATCAGAGCAACGTTTTATCAAATCCGGCTTAGAAACAGAAGGATCCATATATATTTCATTATCCCAATAGAGCACGCGGACTTCTACATATAATCAACACCTCACTCCACCAGGATTCGAACCCACGATCCTATAATTGTGACCAAGGAACGCTACCTATGGGCCACCAGGACACTATAAGCAGTCCTAGACTCTGTTATATTTCACACAAAGCCTGTTCACTGAGATTATGGCGCCGTGAACCTCTAATGGGGACCACCCGTGCCGCTTATGTGATCAGAGCAACGTTTTACCAAATGCAGCTTCGAAACACGAGGATTCAAATATATTTCATTAGCCCAATAAAGCACTCGGACTTCTACATAAATTCAACACCTCACCCCACCAGGATTTGAACCCACGAACTTAAAATTGTGACTGGGGAACGCTACCTGTGGGCCACCAGGACAATAAAAACAGTCCTAGACTCTGCTATATTTCACACAAAGCCTGTTTAACGAGCTTATGGCGCCGTGAACCTCTAATGGGGACCACCCATGCCACTTAGGTGATCAGAACAACGTTTTACCAAATGCGGCTTCGAAACACAAGGATCTATATATATTTCATAGCCCAATAAAGCACGCGGACTTCTACATATAATCAACACCTCACCCCACCAGGATTTGAACCCACGATCTTATAATTGTGACCGGGGAACGCTACCTCTGGGCCACCAGGACAATAAAAGCACTCCTAGACTCTGCTATATTTCACACAAAGCCTGTTCAACGAGCTTATGGCGCTGTGAACCACTATAGGGAACCACCCGTGTCGATTAGGTGATCAGAGCAATGTTTTACCAAATCCGGCCTGGAAACACGAGGATCTATATATGTTTCATTAGCCCAATAAAGCAC